>NW_028234429.1:2687478-2699978 GCF_977035675.1 Penaeus japonicus
AGATGTTATGCTTGTGGTTATTAGGGTACGCTTTAAGCAGTAAATTCAACGTTGAATAATTAAGTGTGGACTAATGTAAGGATCGCATCGTAATTATAGTTGCAAGTGAGATAATAACACAATTGTAATAACAGTGACAGCGGAGAAATTGCAGTAGGAACAACAATAACACAACAGTAATAACAGCACAGAATGACCACCACTGAGGCCAAAGAAAGGAAATGGATAATGATTTTTGTTTTGTTTTTTGTTTTGCCATCGTGAGCACATGACTGATATTTCGTAGTCATCGCAATAGCGGAATCATAAGGAAAGTGCGACACTTATAACCGGTTTGATCCAGATACCCCTCTTCCTCTTACAAAAACATATGCACGTAAAGAGCACAAAAAAGCAGGCAGACAAGCACATGCCAAACGCACATACCTTCAGAGATTAACTTCAACACACACACACACACACATAGAGAGAGAAAGAGAGAGAGAGAGAGAGAGAGAGAGAGAGAGAGAGAGAGAGAGAGAGAGAGAGAGAGAGAGAGAGAGAGAGAGAGAGAGAGAGAGAGAGAGAGAACCACATTTGCACAGGCGCGCGCGCACATATTACTCCCAACATATCAAACATTCTATCCCATCGGCAAATCACTCCCCCCTAAACCACATTCTTCTTAGAGCTGCTACACGTGCCTTCACTAACTCACCCATTAAGTAATCATAGTGGGACAGCGTGGGAAGGCGGGTAGCAAGTGACCGGGAGAGGGGGAGGGAGAAATTAAGTTACAGTCAAAGAGAAGGAGCGGGAGGAGGAGAGAGGGAGGGAGGGAGGGAGTAAGGCAAAGGGGGAAGGGGAGAGGGAGGGAGGGAAGGCATGGAAGACGGATGATAAGAGGGAAGTAAGCAGGGGAGGAGGAGGAAGAGAGAGAGGTAGGCATGGGAGGAGGAGGAGAGGGCGGTAATGGTAGGGAGGGGAGGGGAGGGGAGGGGTAGGTAGGAAGACCAGGGAATAGAAGAGGGAGGAAAGGGAGGTGGATGAGAGGGAAGGAAGGGAGGAGGAGGAAAAGGAGGTAAGGGCAGAGGAGGAGAGGGAGGGAAAGGGGAGGAGAAGGGGTAGGGTTGGCGACCAGGGAGGAGGAGGAGGAGGAGGAGAGGAAAGTAATAGATAGAAGAGGAAAGAGAAGTGAAGGAGAGGGAGGGAAAGGGGGAAGAGGAGGGACAGGGTTGGAAAGAAGGAGGAGGAGGTAAAGGCCAACTGACTGATAGAAAAAAGGAATCACGAATGACATGACATGCATTTCCCCGACAGACTTTGGTACATTATATTCCCAAACATCACTTAATGTTCGTTTGGTTACACAATTTCAACATGTGCTTGTTTACCTTTATAACTGTACCTACGAATACAGGCTTACATATCCTTAGAAAAAAATAATTGGAACGTAAAATATATCCAGAGAAGATTCTGAGGACTTTGGAGGTTGTGCTATACGTGAGGAAGCGAGACAATTTATGCGTCCGGGCTGTTATGGAAATCGTGTTAGCATTTGCTTTATCTGAATAAGATCACGCGGAATTACATTCCTTTGGGACAGAACCAGTTCGAGGGCGAGAGCCATGCATGTGGAGCGATGGAGGCGATGATTATATGTATTTAGGTTTCGTATATGTAGTTTATTCTTTTTTTTCTCGGAGACAAATACCTGGATTCTAAGGCGGTGACTTTCTGTGACCTAGATATTTCTGGAGTGGATAAATAATATAAATATGAATCATACACATAGACGAATATGAACACAAGGCCATCAACACATATGTGCACACACGCAGGAACTGAAAAACACACTGTGGTGTATTTTGCGATCACACACATTTCATTCTCCTTCTATTTATATAAAAGGATGATGTGTATATATAAGCCGTAAGGTCAAGAGAATCAGAATAAGGCATAAGAAAGGTGTGCTAAATAAGATCGTAAAATCCAGTATGAATGAAAATGATAATAAATGATAAAGAAAGCAAATATAAAGAATACAAAATCATATACACTAGACAAGCAAAACAATAATAAATGATGAATACAAAAACAAATAATACAAATATTCTAAGTAGGACTTGTAAATAATAATGTATGGAGTTTCCAGAAGATAAAGTATTCTGCTAGAGCTTTATCCAAGTGTTCCCTCTTCCTGTCAACTTTCTTTCTCTTTACTCTTCATTATCTAATCACGTCTACATTAAGTAAATTGTTTTTTTCCCTGCATGGTGCAACTAAATACTTATAACGATGACAGGTAACGACAATCACTCGATTAATAATACGTTATGTTGTAATCATTAAATGGTATATATCTCTAATCAATTCCACAAAGCTAACTATTTGTCAATATTTGCGGATCGTATACTCACAACGCCCCTCACGCCTTGTTTACGATTTGGCACCTTTGCCATCACCCGTTTTTGGTAAGGATTGAAAAAAAAAAAAAAAAAAAAAAAAAAACAAAAACAAAAAAAAAAAAAAAAAAAAAACTAAAATCCCACTACATATCCCCTCTTCCTTCCTCCCATCACAACCCCATTTCTTCGTTTCACGCTTTTCGCCTCCCCACCCCCCAACCTCCCCCCTCCCCCCCCCATCTAACCCTCCCCCCCCCCCTCTCCATCTCAACCCCATTTCCTATCTCACTCTTCCCTCCCCTCCCCTAACACCTCTCCCCCCTTTCTTCCCCACCCCCTTCCCCATCTAACCCTTCCCTTCTCGCTTCCCTCCTCACCGACCTCTCCTCCCCCCTCCTCCCCACCCCTCACCTTAAGCAGGATTCCCCACCACAAGCGTCCCGAGAGATTCCATGGTCTTCCCATGAACTATTCCCCGAGGAGGAGCTCCAGCGAACGTCTCCTTCAGGCCGATGACGTGGCACGCGAGAGGGAAGCATGCAAGACCTCGGGAAAGCGGGGGAGGAGCTTCTGGGCTTACTTCTCTCCTTCTCTTTCTCTCTCTCTCTTTTATATTCTCTTCCTCATTCTCTTTTTGTTTCCATTTCTCCACCCCCCTTCCCCTCTCTCTCTTTTGTATTCTATTCCTCATTCTCTTTTAATTTCCATTTCTCCCCACCCCCTTCTTTTTCTCTCTCTCTCTCTCTCTCTCTCTTCCTCTCTCTCTCTCTCTCTCTCTCTCTCTCCCCCTCTCTCTCTCTCTCTTCCTCTCTCCTCCCCCTCCTCCTCTCTCTCTCTCTCTCTCTCTCTCTCTCTCTCTTTATTCCTCTCTCTCTCTCTCTTCCTCCCCCCTTCCCTCTCTTTTCTTCTTTTTCCCTCTCTCTCTCTCTCTCTCTCTCTCTCTCTCTCTCTCTCTCCTCTATCTCTCTCTCTCCTCTCTCTCTCTCTATCTTCTCTCCTCTCTCTCTCTCTTCTCTTCTTCTCTCTCCCTCTCCTCTTCTCTCTCTCTCTCTCTCTCTCTCTCTCTCTCTCTCTCTCTCTCTCTCTCTCTCTCTCTCTCTCTCTCTCTCTCTCTCTCCCTCTTCCCCTGTTTAGAAAGACAAACACAGACTGTATCCCCCAAACGTGTCTCTCAGCCTGCGTGACTCGTCGTCGTTGAGGGATTCGCAATTAAGAATCTTGGAGAGGGAAAAAGGCTCGGCTTCGACGACGATTACACTGTCCAGAGAGTCTGATCACGACCTGAAACAGGTCTCGAGGGGGAGAGGGGGGTGGGGAATGCGAAAGTCTTCAGGGGGAAGGGGGGGAGGAGGAGGGGGAAGGGGGAGGGGAAGAGGGGGAAGGGGGAGGGGGGGGGAGAGAGGGAAGAAAAGATCTTTATAGGCAGAGGAAGAAGAGAGGAGGGAGTGTCACCAGGAGGAGAGAGGGGAGAAGAGGGGATAGAGGGAGAGGGGGTAGAGGGGTAGAGGAGGGTAAGGAAGCTCTTGAGGGAAAGAGAAGGGGGGGGAGGGGGGGAGGTCTCACGTGGGAGCAGGGGAAAAGGAGGACACGACTCATGAGGGAGCAAGGATAGGATAACATCTTAAAGGACGTTATGTCGGTGGAATAACAACATTTCTGATGCTGAACCAGAGAGGGAAAGTCTCAGGTTTTCCCTAGTCCCTTGGTGAACCTTAGTCTTCAGTATTTGAATTATATAACGGTCTGTGCTTTTATCTACTTATTTACGGAGGCATCCATTGATTTATTTCATAATCTAATTATATATCTACCACCCGCACACACACACACACACACACACACACACACACACACACACACACACACACACACACACACACATATATATATATATATATATATATATATATATATATATATATATATGTATATGTATATGTATATGTATATGTATATGTATACATACATACATACATCTATATATATATATATATATATATATATATATATATATATGTGTGTGTGTGTGTGTGTGTGTGTGTGTGTGTGTGTGTGTGTGTGTGTGTGTGTGTGTGCGTGTGTATGTATGTATGTGTGTTTGTGTGTGCGTAGTGATATCAAGAAGTAAAAAGAAGAAGAAAAAAAAATACGCTGAGAAAATCAAACAGAAATAATGTCAGAAATCCTAAGATAAAAGAGAGAAACCCGAAATCCCTATATATCAGAAAAGATAAACAACATAACAAAAAATATAGCAAATAAAAAAGGAGAGAAAAAAAACTATAAAAATAAGCGAGAGAAACACGAGGAAAAGAACCCCCACAGATCCACTTCCCGAAAACCTTCCCTCGAAACCTCGCACTCAAACCCCGATCCGCCCAACCCCACAACCTCAAGACAGACACAGACACCGCCCGTTCATCACAACGTTCCGGAAACACCTTCTCCATCGGCGATTGGGAACGGCGGAGTCTGACGGGCGAATAGTTCTGCATTCTAGTTTACAGCGAGGGAGCGAACAGCCGCCTTCCTTACTTCCTTCGTACCTCCCTCCCTTCCTTCCTTTCTTTCTTTCTTTCCTTCCTTCCTTCGTCCCTCCCTCCCTCCCTCCCTCCCTCCCTCCCTCCCTTCCTTCCTTCCTTCCTTCCTTCCTTCCTTCCTCCCTCCCTCCCTCCCTCCCTCCCTTCCTTCCTTCCTCCTTCCCTTCCTTCCTTCCTTCCTTCCTTCGTCCCTCCCTTCCTCCCTCCCTTCCTTCCTCCCTCTCTCCCTCCCTCCCTTCCTTCCTTCCTTCGTGCACTAGAGGATAACAGCGCTTTCTTGGAATCGCGAAAGCGGGACTGACGAGAGACTAATAATTTTCCCTCCGTGGAGTGCCTTGGAAGCATATTGATTCGAGTTGAGGCAAATCGCGAGATTTCATTCGTTATCTTGGTTTTATTCCCTCTTCTTCCCTCACTCTCTCTCTCTCTCTTAGATTTATGTATCTGTATCTTTCTCTCTCTCTCTCTCTCTCTCTCTCTCTCTCTCTCTCTCTCTCTCTCTCTCTCTCTCTCTCTCTCTCTCTCTCTCTCTCTCTCTCTTCTCTCTCTCTGTCTCTCTCTCTCTTCTCTCTCTCTCTCTCTCTCTCTCTCTCTCTCTCTCTCTCTCTCTCTCTCTCTCTCTCTCTCTCTCTCTCTCTCTCTCTCTCTTCTCTCTCTCTTCTCTCTCCTCTCTCTTTCTCTCTCTCTTCTCTCTCCTTCTTTCTCTCTCTCTCTCTCTCTCTCTCTCTCTCTCTCTCTCTCTCTCTCTCTCCCTTTCTCTCTCTCTCCCTTTCTCTCTCTCTCTCTCTCTCTCTTTCTCCCACTCTTAGTTTATTTATCTGCTCTATTTATTCGCCCCTTTCTCCCTCCTCTTAGTTGGCGAATCGCGTCCCTTTCTCGTAAGTTTCGTGGTATCGCCGCTCGCTGTAATTGATGTTTCTCTGCCGTGAGATATTGCTCTCGAGGGAAACTTTCTTCATCCTCTTTGTCCTTTTCTTTTCCTTTATCTTCTATTTTTTTCCTTTGTTTGCTTGCGTGGTTTTCTTTGACTTTTTTTTTCTACTTCGATTTATGTATCTTAAATTATTATCTACACTTTTTCTTTATTTTCTTGTTCCTCCTTATTATCATTATAATAGAAGGATGGAAACACCATCAGTGCTTTTATCTCCTTCCTATTCTTACCATCACCATCATCACAATCGCTATGATTTCCATCATCATCATCATCATCATCATCACCATCATAAAAGTCACCATCTTTTCTTCCTTTTCCTCCTCTTCCTACCCTTCTCCTCCCCCCCCCCCCCCCCCATTCTCCCACCCATATCAACCACATCCATCCTCTCCTCCTCCCCCCCCCACCCCACCCCACCCATCCCTCTCCTTATCCTCCCCTCCTCTCATCTCCCAACCCCTCCCCCTCCACCCCCACACCCACCCCCATCCCCCCGCACTTTATAGGTCTCCCCGGAGCCGCCGAAACTCTCAATTAGCCATAAGCCGTGTCAAAAGTCGCCCTAATTGGGATGAGGCGAATAGCAAACAGTCATCGGCGGTCATCGCAGGACTAATGGAGCCGCCACGAAGAATGTCTGGATGTCGAAGTCATTCTTTCTTCGTTTACTGTCTGTCCGTAGCGCAGAGGGAGCTTCGTGTAATGACTTCGTGGTTATTATTTCTTGACGTTGTTGATGTTGCTCAAGTTGGTTGGTATTGTTACTATTGTATTATTGTTTTCGGGAATATTGTGACTGATATGATCATGATAATCATTATCATCGACAACAGCAATCATCATCATTAATTGTTATTTTCATCATTATCACATCATATCATTGGCATCATCACTTTCATAATTGTCTTTATATCGACATAATTTACCAAAATCTACTTTAATGATGTTATTTTAGATGAAAAGAAAGAAAATAAATGTTGACAAAAGGAAGATTTTTTTTTCTCAGATCATAGAGCAAATATATATTTTCTTTAGGGTTACCTGTCACATATATTATGTGTATGTGTGTGTGTGTGTGTGTGTGTGTGTGTGTGTGTGTGTGTGTGTGTGTGTGTGTGTGTGTGTGTGTGTGTGTGTGTGTGTGTGTGTGTGTGTGTGTATGTATGTGTGTGTGTGTGCATGTGCATGTGTATGTGTATGTGTATGTGTATGTATATGTGTGTGTGTGTGTGTGTCTGAGAGAAAACTAATAGACGACGCAAACTACAACTAAAGACACGAGTAGAGATAGATACAGACAAACACACAAAGCGACAAACTGCCAGAGAGAGAGAGAGCCAGATGAATATCTCATCCATGAACATCAAAACCAATCTGCCATCTCACACGATCGACGGCTGAGCCACCAAAGATAACTCTCACTCTTTTTGTGTATTTTTCATCCTCCGGATTCTTTGCCACCTGTCTCTTCGCCTTCTTCTCTCTTTTTTCCTCCTCCTCTTCATCTTCATCATCATCATCATCTTCATTTTCATCTTCACCTTCATCTTTATTTTCATCTTCTCTCGTCTCCCTCTTCTTCATCTTCATTTTTTTCTCTTCCTCTTCTTCTTCATCTTTTCCCTCTTCCCCTTCTTCTCCTTCTGCCTCTCCTCCTCTTACTCCTCCTCTTCTTCTGTGTCCTCTTCCTCACCTTCTCTCTCAACCTCTTCCTCCTTTCCACCGAGAGGAAACGATGAAGAGGAAGATCGCCACTAAAGATCGCACGATAAAGAACATCAAGTAAGCCACATCTTGGACATAAACAGTAAAGACGAAGATAAAAATAGTGGCGGTGGTGATGGAGGTGATGATGGCGGTGGTGATTGGGTTGATGGTGGTGGTGGTGGTGATGGTTGGGGTGGTGATGATAACAGTGATGATAGGGATGTCGAAGATGGTGATGATAAAGAAGGAAAAGAAGAAGAAAAAGGAAGAGGATTCAAGAATTAAGAAAGTGAAGGCAGGATAAAAAGAAAAACAAAAAAACTTGAAAAGTAGAAAAGGAATACAACCATAATGGGGACGAGAAGTAGACAACAACAATACAAACGCGAAGGGGAATAAGGCGCAAACTACTCAAACCAACAAACGAGAGCTGAGGAAAAGCGAGGCCAAAGGAGACAGCAGCGAGACCGAGAGAAGTCGCATCTCTGAAGGAGGGGTCGTCGAGGGTATATTATGAGACAGCATGAATAAGGAATGCGGCGAGAACGACCCTGGGGACAGAGCTCGCGTTATTGCTATGAAGCAGCACGCACACACACTGACACGTCGCCGCACTCATTCCCCTATTCATACCCCTATATACCTGTAGAGAGAGACATAAACACACATATTTACATACATGCACACAAATTCAAACACAAACTCACATACATACTAATATACATTCGCACAAACACACATACATACTAAAACACATTAGCACAAACACACATACATATAAAAATCAAACATAACCAGACAAACTAACGCACACACACACACACACACACACACAGACACACGCACACACACACACACACACACACACAGACACACGCACACACACACACAGACACACACACACTCGCACACATACCCCAATCACCGGAGAGCGCGCGCGCGTGCACATACAACCCAAGCCTCAGCTCCTAGAGCCATCCATCACATGTAATCTCTATAATGCATGTAACACTTGCCCCTCCAACATAAATCATCCGCGAGCGATTGTATCAATCAAGGTAATGTATATCCGAAGCCCTCCTTGGTCGGCCCTCGATCGTTCCCTCTGCGAGAGAGTCCTTGCTCTAGGATATCCACCTGTTCGATCCCAAAATCCTGAGCTCCCTATCCTCAGGATGTGCGGCTCCGTGTTATGCCTTGCTGTCTCGTTCCGTTCCGTTCCGTGCTGTCTCGTTCCGTTCCGTTCCGTGCTGTCTCGTTCCGTTCCGTTCCGTTCCGTGCTGTTTCGAAGCCTTGGGTTGTTCTTGGGTAAGGGGCGTGTGCGATTTTGACTTGTACTAAGAGGTCAAATTGTAATAATTGAATTAATGCTAATGAGTCAGACACACCCACACACCCACACCCACCCACACAACACACACACACACACACACACACACACACACACACAGGCACAAACACGCAAACGAACACACACACACACAAATAAACACACATATACACAATATATCAAGAAAATAAATAAATAAATAAATAAATAAATAAATAAAACATACACAAGAAACAAGAGGAAATAAATGACACCCCAAGGGCCTACAGCAGATTTTACTTCACTGGCGCAGGAGTGTTAAGACAAACGCAGGCTTTCCCTCGAGTGCAGTTTTCAGTGACGGTGAGAAAAAGAATACTCTCTATGTCGTAAATTCATAATGTCATTCTCTCCTCAGGATTAAAAAAAAAGAGAAAAAAAAAAAATAAACAAAAAAATATATATAAAAAAAAATCTCACTAAAGCAATTTTACTTTCGCCAAAATGGATGAATATGAATAAGATAATTTGTTGTGAGGTATCGCCTTTTGTCCGAACCTCGAGAACCCAACTTTATCAAGAACTTTTCCTTCAAGATTAGCCAGACAAAGAAGACATATAGCATGGCTTGTTTTTTGAGACTTTTATTATTCTGAATAAATAAATCTTACACTAAATCTTACTTACATATAGCAATTAATCGTCGTGACATTCGGCCACAGAGGATGAACGAATGGATTATAACCGACCAGTTTATCACCCTCACTGATTCCGAAATAATTCACTATATAAAACATTTGTTAAAAAAATTATTGAAACGCTTTTATTAATGATAATGATAGTAATGATTGTCGGACTCCGGAATATGCTATACTGCACCATGTCGCATTTTTTATTTATTTTATTTTTTTCATTTGAAGAAAATAGATAACGTTTGTTGACATATGTCACGGTTCTCGTCACTTTCCAGTAATCATCTGCAGTCATAATTAGGCACTTAATGAATGAAAAATCGTTAAAAAAAATAAAAAAAATAAAAAAATACATATATATATATAATATTAAGTTTAATATTCTCAGTGATTGAAATACAAAAGTGTTTACGCGTATGCGAACGATTGCAATGTTATTTTCATTGATTTAATTACTGCAATACAATGCATACATTAAAATAATAGAATATGATTATTTTATACAATATCCAATTCATTAATTCTTGACGTGAAATATCATCAAAACTAATGAATTTGAATAGAAGTATGAACGTGTGAATGTGTGTGTGTGTGAGAGAGAGAGAGAGAGAGAGAGAGAGAGAGAGAGAGAGAGAGAGAGAGAGAGAGAGAGAGAGAGAGAGAGGAGAGAAGAGGGAGAGAGGGAGAGAGGGAGAGAGAGAGAGAGAGAGAGAGAGAGAGAGAGAGAGAGAGAGAGAGAGAGAGAGAGGGGGGGGGGGGGGGAGGGAGGGAGACAGACAGATAGTGTAAGGCACTGGTATTGATATTATGTGACACAAGACATTGATCATGTATGTCTACTTAATTGAATGCAATATCGATGGCAGTGTGTCTTGACCTGACGTATCCTGCTTCCTGTGTTCGTTTCCGCCTCGGAACACAAGCTTTTCTAGGCAGCTGTGTTTGCTAACGGAAGCCCCGAGGCGTAGAAAGTGACTGAAGATTTGTACTTAAGGACATGTAAAGATCACACACAGAGACAGATCAGGACAGAGAGCTCAGATAGACAGACTAGAGCGAACCGCTCTGACCTCTGGCCTTCGGCCAGGGTCTAGTGTAATTAACAGTCCACAATAAAGACCATGGCACGTGAACGTCTGTCTGATTATCCACCGACCTACAACCAGGACACCGAGTGGTTATAACAACTGCTCGCAGTGGTGGGTTACAAACTGAGGGCAGCAGTGGGTGGCTTACAAACTAGCGCCAGCAGGTGGTTTACAGATAGATAGATAGATAGATAGACAGAGAGAGAGAGAATACAAATCAGTTACGGAAGAGAGTAAAAGAGAAAAAAAGGGCAAGAAAAGAGTCAGATCATGAAAACAAGAGAGCATCGGTATTGATCACAAAGAGCTCGTCGAAAATTCCAGCAATGAGACGAAGACTCGACCGCACAGATTTCAGTCTAAGACAATCTGGTCCGCGGTCTCCTGGTCGTACTGTTTTTTTTTTTTTTTTTTTTTTTTTTTAAGTGGAAAGAAGAAAAAAAAGAGGAAAAGTTGCAAGAAGAAGAGAGGAGGAATAAGGAGAGGGAAGAGGAAGAGGGGAGAAAAGAAGAAAATGGAGCTGGAGGAGGAGTATGAAGGAGAGGGTCAAGGGCAGAGAGAGGAGGTAAAGGAGGGGAAATAGCGAAAGAGGAAGAGAAGAAACAATTCTAAGACAGAGGAGGAATAAGGAGAGGAAAGAGGAAGAGGTTAGGAGAAGGAAGAGGGGAGAAACGAAGAAAACGGAGCTGGAGGAGGAGTATGAAGGAGAGGGACAAGGGCAGAGAGAGGAGGTAAAGGAGGGGAAATAACGAAAGTGGAAGAGAAGAAACAATTCTAAGACAATTTGAGCTGCTCGCCAGGACGTCCCAAGATCTCGGATAAAAAGGATAAGGGAGAAGGCAGAGGAGATGAGGAAGGATAGAAGGAGGAAGAGAGAATCGGATGAGCGGGGAGACATTAATATCATGGCACTTCATGGACGAGCCTGAGAGTTAAAAAAGATGGAAAGATAAAGAAAGGAAGAGCAGTAGAAGATGATGATGGTAATAGCATGTAAAAGACGAAAAGAAAAGGACAAGGAAGTACGATAGAAATGGGACGATGGAAACGAAGATGAGAAAGAAGAAGTACAAGCAAAAGGAAAAACAAACAAACAACAATAACAAAAAAGTAGGGATGAGAGCATTAGAATAGAAGGAATGACGATAAGAATCAGCAGATGCCGAAGAAAAGCGGAGAGCATAAAAAAAATACGGGAAATGAAATAACATTAGAACGAAAACAAGGAGCAGAAGAAACTAAAAAAGAAAAGAAAAGAAAAAAAAAAAACGAAACGAATCAATAAGAGAAATGGTAACAAGCAGCGTGGGGTAAGCGACTGAAAAGGCCTCCCGAATGCCCTAAGTTAACCCATGAATGAAACGGATCCACTCGAGCCATATCATTAGCAAGTAAGAGTAGAATGGCCGGATAGGAAAGTTACGGGTGAAGGGAAGGGCAGCGGGGCGATGGAAGAGAAGGAGGGGGGGGGGGAGAGAAGGAAGGGGGGGAGAGGTGGGGGGGGGTACGGGAGAGGACATCCTCCTCTCCCTTATCCCTGGGATAATGGGGAGGAGGAAGAGAGGAAGGGGGGTGAAGGAGAAGACGTCGAAGAGGGAAGGGATGGGGAATAGAAGCAAGAGAGGGATAACAAGGGGGGGGGGAGAAGATGCGATGATGAGGGGCAAAGAGCGAAGGGGGACGATAGAGAGGGAGATGGGATGGGGGGCGATAGAGAGGGAGATGGGAAGGGGGCAATAGAGAGGGAGAGGAATGGGGAGGAGGTAGCGAAGGAAAGAAGGAAGGAGACAGGGAATGAGGAAGAGAAAGGGGAGGGAGAGAAGTGGACAGAAGGAGATGG
>NW_028234429.1:2729978-2739978 GCF_977035675.1 Penaeus japonicus
CCTTCTCTTGTCTCCCTTCTGACCACACGTGTGCTCTCTCTCTCTCTCTCTCTCTCTCTCTCTCTCTCTCTCTCTCTCTCTCTCTCTCTCTCTCTCAACTCACAATCTAACTCTTAATCTAACTCTCTCTTTCTCTCTCTCTCTCTCTCTCTCTCTCTCTCGTCTCTCTTTCTCTCCCTCGTCTCTTTCTCTCCCTCGTCTCTCTCTCTCCCTCGTCTCTCTCTCTCTCTCTCTCTCTCTCTCTCTCTCTCTCTCTCTCTCTCTCTCTCTCTCTCTCTCTCTCTCTCTCACTCTCACTCTCACACACACACTCACACCCACACACACACACACACACACACACACACACACACACACACACACACACACACACACACACACACACACACACACACACACACACATACACACCACAAACACATGCCCTGAAAATGGCCCAGGTGTAAATATTTGGTCGTCTTGTCAGCAGTTTGGCCCCAGTTTACAAGGTGCGAATCTTACCAAACTTCCCGAAGGTGGTAACAGGCCACCAACGTCGGGACGCGGAAGGTCAAACTTACGTCATGTCATATCATGGATTTTCCTCCTTGTTGCACTTGGCTTCCTGTCCTTGGAAGACGAAACTAAGCGGCATTCTAAATGGGCAGAAGATAGTTGCTACGGAGGGGGCAAGAGGGAAAGGGGGGGTACGAGGTGTTAGGGAGGAGGAAGGGGTGTGGGAGGGGGAAGCGACGGGCATAAAGGAAAAAGTGTCTTAACATCTGACATGTTCGACCTGCTGATGGCTCTGACATGAAGGGCGGAGTTAGATAGGGTCGGTCTAAGGAACAGGAAAAAGAAGAAACGAAAGGGAAAGAAGAGAGAGCGAACAACTGGTAGAGGAAGGAAGGACAAGTTCGTGAAGAAAAGAAGAAGGAAAAGGAAAAGGGGTCGAATGAAGGGGAGACAGACAAGATACGACAGACGAGGGCAGGAAACAGAGACGTAATCATGAGTCAGAGAGGATAATAACCGCAATACCGACGAAACTACAGGACACCAATAACCGGGCGAAACCTTCCCAAATATCCTAGCTCAGACCAGCGGCAACAGTACACAGAGGAGCGAGGGACAAAACAAAGGCCAGAATACTTTGCAGGCTTTCCTAATGTCAACGGCGCCTGCAGTGTAGGAGACGAAGTGGTGCGCTTATTAGGCCATCCTCCTGGTCTACAGCTGCGTGTGCTCATGTCCCTCGCCGGTTCATGAGGTCTCGCACTGCAGGCTTTTTATGGCGTACTGGCATTAAAGCTTTGTTGTCATTCGCGGGGGAGCTGTGAGAGGGAGGAGGATGGGGGCTGGAGGATGGAGGAGGGAGGGAGGGAGGAAGAGGAGGAGGACGGGGGCTGGAGGAGGGAGGGAAGAGGAGGACGGGGGCTGGAGGATGGATGGATGGAGGGAGGGAGGAGGAGGGAGGAGGAGGGAGGGAGGGAGGGAGGGAGGGAGGGAGGGAGGGAGGGGGCTGGAGGAGGGAGGGAGGGGGGGAAGGAGTAGCGTGCTGAGGGAGGTATGGAGGACGGGGAGAAGGGTGGCGTGGAGAGGGGGAGTGTTAAAGGGGTTTGGTGAGGGAGGAAGATGAGTACAGGGTAGAAGACGAGAGGTATGAGGAGGGGAGGGGAGGTCAGGGGAGGGGAGGGGAGGGGAGGGGTTACCCTGACGACAATGTGGGCGAAGCTTGATGAGGTCGATGTAGGTAGGGGAAGGGTGTGTTTGTTCCCTGCTGGTGGAAGGGTTCAGGTAACGAAAATTAGTAGCATAGTATCATTACAGTTAGTGACCGAGAGTAGCGAATTAGTAACGTGTGACAACGAAAGATATTAGTGTGATTAATTTCGTAATAGTGTATTTAGTATGACAAGGGCAGACCTGGGAAAAGAAACACGTTTTTCCAGGGTCACTCTACAGCACACTGCGGGATATAGTAACTAAACCATGTAGATACTATAACAAATAAGTATTTTCTTTAATTATAAAAATTGTTTCGTAATGTCTCCTGGCATTACCTATATGTTTGTATAGAACGTAAAGCCAGTATTCAGAAAAAAAAGACCATGAACCAATGAACTAAAAGTAACCAATATCTCAATAACAAATAATCCTGAGTATTGATTTGATCACCTCATGAAAATAAAAGTATATCCTCATCGCGACAAAACAAAAACAAACTATAGAGGGAAGTGTTCTGGAAACAATTTTTTTTTTCCAAAACGTCGAACTTTTAATGCCAAGTCTGCTGGGGAGGAAGAGACTTTTGCTCAAACACGAAAACACAAAACATTAACCACTGAACATTCCAAAACCTCCTTATTTCTGAATCATATTTGTATACATAACTCTTACACTTTCTTTTTGTATTTGATTCATTTTACCTTTATTTAGTCATGTGTTTGTGTGTGTATGTGTATACAATATATATATTCCTTATATACTATTTATATATATATAACTATTTATATATATTATATATAGCAGCATATAATCTTATATATATAATATATTATATACTATATATATATATAATATATATATATATATAATATATAATATATATATATATAATAATATATATAAAAAAATATATATAATATTATATATATAATATATATATATCAAAACTCATATATATATATAAAACCTATAATATATATATATATATAACTATAATATCACTATATATATATATATATAACTTCTAATATATAAAACCTTAAAATATATATATAATGTATTATATGTTCTCCATTATTGTGTGTGTGTATATTAATAATATATATTCCTTTATTTCATTCTTTTCGCTTTTTTTTGGAGACAGGTGAATAGGGATGAACACACACACACACACATACACACACACACAAACACACACACACACACACACACACACACACAAACACACACACACACACACACACACACACACACACACACACACACACACACACACACACACACACACACCACACAACCCCACAAACTACACCCACACACACAAGCACACACACAAACCCACCCCCACACACACACACACACACACACAGAGGAGAGAAGAGAGTACGAAGAGACGCACCCAGAGCATGCTAGAGAGAAAGAGAAAAGGAGAGAGAGAGAGAAAGAGAGATAGAAATAGAAGAGAAAGAGACAGTGAAAGAGACATAGAAAATGGATGAGAGAAAAGAAAAGAGAGAGAGAGAGAGAGAGGAGAGAGAGAGAGAGAGAGAGAGAGAGAAGAGAGAGAGGAGAAGCAAGCAACAACGACGCAAACGAAGGAGAGAGAGAGAGAGAGAGAGAGAGAGAGAGAGAAAGAAAGAAAGAGAGAATGAAGTAAAAAAAAAAAAGTGCATTAACCGCCAAGCTTTTATGAAGATCATTTTGTACCTCCACTTAATTAAGGCTCGAGCGACGGATGAGAGACACGCCCATCTGACAGCTGAGCGAGACTTAGAATACCATGCGAGGGTGACTGAGGCCGTGGGCGAGGAGGCAGGGTTGGTGAAGGATAGATATAGAAATAGGCAACGAGAAGGAGTAGGACAAGAGGGAAGGGAAAATATGGAGGAAGGTAGAAAGGAGGAGGAAAGAAAGGGGGGGGGGGGGGGGGGGGGGGGGGGGGGGGGGGGGGGGGGGGGGGGGAGGGGAAAACGAGGGGATGAATGGGAAAATGGGGCAAGGATGGTGCCGCACTGGTCGAAGGGAAGTGGAGAGGGGGTAAAGTCAGATCAGAAGACGAGGGAACGAGGAGAAGGGCGAGAGAAGAATAGATAGGCTCAGAGGAGAGACAAGAAGAGAGGGTATATACAATCTGACAAAATATTCTCGAAATAGAAGGAGGAGACGTGAATAGGAGAGAGATTGAAGAACGACAGCGGGGACTCTCGTGGCCTTGCAGAAATCGAAGCCAAAAGAAAATATCCTTTTACTTTTTCTCTTTTTTTTTTTTCTTTCGCAGAGAGAGATCCGCTTGGCTAGTCTCCTCTCTTTCCCACTGGCAATACATAATACTCTTTTGTAAGTGAAATTCTCTTTTTTTTCTCTCTCGTCGTCCCTTCTCCCTTCCTCTCCTTCCTTCCCAGTGGGTCAAGTGACTTCTCCTTCTCTACTATTCTATATCTTACATGGTGGGATCAATATCAGTCGACTAAACCATTTGGATTCTATTTCTTGAGGGATATCTCCGGGAGAGAGAAAGAAGGGTGTGGAGGGAGGGCAAAGAAAAAGAAAATGGAGGAAAAGGGGAGAGAAAAGAAAATTTATAGCAAGAAGTATAAAGTACAAAGAAAATGGAGGAGAAGGGGAGAGAAAAGAAAAATTAAAACAAGATGTAAAAACTAAAAAAATAAAAATAAAAATAAAGTAGCACAAAGCACCTACGCAAAATGAAAATAAAACAAAAGCTATCGACTCGATCAACGTCGAAACTCTTTCTTTCTCTCGGCGTGTTCTTTGTTCTAGTAAATATTCCTTCCTTTCTTCTTGGCCTCCTCCCTTGTCGCTCCTTTAGCTTCCCTTCTCAAACTCGCCTTAAAAAAGGAGAGGGGGAAGGGGAGAACGATGGTACCAAGCCTTCTCCTTCTCCTTCTTCTTCTCCTTCTCCTTCTCCTCCACCTCCTCCCTCCTCTACCTCCTCCTCCTCCTCCCTCCTCCACCTCCTTCCTCCTTCCTCCTCCTCCTTCTCCTCCTCCCTCCTCCACCTCCTCCCTCCCTCCCTCCTACTTCACCACCTCCTCCCTCCTCCACCTCCTCCCTCCTCTACCTCCTCCCTCCTCCACCTCCTCCTTCCTCCCACCCCCTTCACCCACTCCCCTCTGCTACCTTTTCGAGGAATCGGAACAATAATTTCCTTTTCTTATTAAGAAGTAAGGAAACTGTGAAAGGCATTTTCTAAGTTCTGAGACCTTCGTTAAAAGAGAGTTTAAATGAAAAATAACAGTGTTTAAAAAATCATGAGGAATTATGGGGATGGAGATAGGGGCCGAAACCTAATAGAATTTTCTTTCCGGGAAGGTAATTTTCAAAAGGGGGGGGGAAAGGGGGGGGGGGGGGGGGGGGGGGAATTTGATGGAGGGGGGCTTCTTGAGAAGGCCATTTTAGGAATAAAAGGCGATGGGGAGAAAGATTTTTTTTTTTTTTCCTTTTTATAACGAGCACTCGGGAATGCTTTCCAAAGGCTTTCTTTTAACTGAGCGCCTAATATAAGTTTTTTTTTTTTTTTTTTTTTTTTTTTTTTTTTTCTTACTTCTTCTAAGTTAATTTTCCTTTTCTTATTAAGAAGTAAGGAAACTGTGAAAGGCATTTTCTAAGTTCTGAGACCTTCGTTAAAAGAGAGTTTAAATGAAAAATAACAGTGTTTAAAAAATCATGAGGCTGTTAATGGGATGGGATGGCGGGCGAAACCTAATAGAATCTTCTTTCCGCGAAGGTAATTTTCAAAAGGGGAGGGAAAAGGGGGGAGGGGGGGGCGGGGGAGAATTTGATGGAGGGGGGCTTCTTGAGAAGGCCATTTTAGGAATAAAAGGCGATGGGGAGAAAGATTTTTTTTTCTTTTTTTCCTTTTTATAACGAGCACTTTGGGAATGCCTTTAAGGCTTACTTTTAACTGCCGCATAAGGATTTTTTTTTTTTTTTTTTTTTTTTAAGTTACATCTATTATCACATCGAACGCATCTTGATTCGATCTTGTTGTTGTTGTTCAGTCCTTGTCATTGTTTTTGTTAAATGTTGAGGCCGATGGTCTTGTGGCATTTCTGCGGTTGTCCTCTTTCTATAATATTATGATGAGTTGAATCATCATTGCTGTTGCCATTATTATCAGCAGTGGTCATTGTTTATTTTGTTATTGTTGTCATAACTATTTCTGTTATCATTATCATTGTTATTGCTGTTATCACCATCACTGTTGATATTGTCATAGCTGTTATCATGATTACCACTAATGTTATCATTATAGCTATCATTGTTATCATCATTACTTTTATCATTATCTCTCATGTTATTGGCTCTTATTCGCAATTGGCTTCATCATTATCATATAGTAATGCGTTTTCTTCTTCCTGTTGCCTGTTTCATTCTTTATTTTCCTTTTTCTCTGAGCTTAAGTTTATGCATGTAATTCATTCTTAGCTTTATTATAAGTGTATTATAAGACATTTTCATTTAATAGCCATTAACTTGCTATCTCGTTCGTTCTACGTATGTATATATATATGTGTGTGTGTGTGTGTGTGTGTGTGTGTGTTAGGCAGGTGTGTGTGTAGGGTGTGTGTTTGTGTTGTAATGTGTGTATGTTGTATATGTTAATATGTATACATATATATATACATATATATTATAAATATATGGAGGTGAGGGTAGGGAGGATAGTGGTGGTATGTATGTATATATAATATATATATAATATATATATATATAATATATATATATATATATATACATATATATATACATATCTATCATATATATTATATAATATGATAGATATATATATATTCATATATATTTATATATATATATATATATATATATATATATCAATTGTAATATACAAATATATATATATATATATATATAGATATATATATAAATATATATATTTTCATCGATCAATCTATTTGTCTGCTAATCTATCTATCTATCTAGCTATTGATTAGCTTCTTATCTGTATAACACACACACTCACATCATAAATAACATATATATATATACACACAAAACATTTATATATAGATATATATATATATAAATATATAAGATATATATATATATATATATAATATATATATACACCATATACACCACACACAACACACACCACACACACACACACAAACACACATCACAACACACACACACACACATGTATATATATATATATAGTATCTATAATATATATATATATATATATATAGGCATCTATATACATTACAGATATATACATACACATAATACATATACATATACATAGACAATACATATACATATACATATACAATATAAATAAATATATGTATATATATAATATAAATATGATATAGATATATATTTATATATATACCATAATATAATATATATACATATATATATATATATATTGTGCTATATATATGTGTTTGTTGTTTTTTAGTTTTGTGATTTTTATTTTTGTTTATTGTGAGTGTTTTTTTTTAGAGATAATGTAGATACTTAAGATTAAAGTTTTTTTTTGAAGTGTGTTATTGATTGTTTATTTTGATTCTTTGTTATAGTTTTTGTGAGTAGTAGAGTCTAGTTATTTTAAGATAGATAGATAGAGAGTTTATAAGATATAGACTGTTATGGGGTGGGTATAGATACTTTACAGAGATAGATGATTTGATTGATTGAGATTTTATTATAGAGAGTGTTAGATATTGATTAGAGAGAGTTATTTGTGGGATGTGGGTGTGTGTGTGGGGTGGTGTGTGGGTTGGTGTGGAGTTATGGTGGGGTTTATGTGTGATTAGTTTGTGATTTAAGAGTTTTTGTGATTTTTTAGTCTGTGATATTTAGTTGATAGTGAGATTAGATAGATAGTATATAGATTTATTTTATGATTAGTATATTATACTGTTCGTTGATCAGTACAGTAATCTTTCTATGATCTCTCTTAATTCGTTTGTCCCTTATCACCAGGTATGGTATTTTGATAGCCTTGATTGCCCTTGATTGCTCCTGTCGGCGATTTATTGCAGATCTTCCTGTTTCACGTTTTTCGGTATCAAATATTTTCTCTTGTCAATAGTGTTTTTTTGTTGTTGTTGTTGTTGTTATTATTACAATAACTATCATATTACTACCACATATCACAGTACTATTGTTCTTGTTGATATTATCATTAGTGTTATTATCATTATTGTTGTCATCATCCGTATTGTTATTAAGATCATTATCACTATAACTGGCAACCATCGCTTTATTTCTAAGCGATTTGCAATAAAACCTGCAGCTCGCATCTGACCTCAGCTCGTATCTGACCTCAGCTCGCATCTGACCTCAGCTCGTATCTGACCTCAGCTCGTATCTGACCTCAGCTCGTATCTGACCTCAGCTCGCATCTGACCTCAGCTCGTATCTGACCTCAGCTCGCATCTGACCTCAGCTCGTATCTGACCTCAGCTCGTATCTGACCTCAGCTCGCATCTGACCTCAGCTCGGCGATATATCCTAAAAGACCAGACAACAATCTCTGTAATGGAACGCGTCATGATATCTCTGCTGAATCAACGCTGCAGAAGTTGCAAAAGGATTTGGCTTTTTCTTTTTTGATGGGGGGGTGGGGGTGGGGGGCTGGGGAGATGTCGGAAGGGGTGAGTGGGTGGGTGGGGGCAGGGTAGCACGTCAAGCACGAAAACATCTCAGCATTTTAGAAAGTTTTCAGTCAGATCGGACCCCAGAGAGGGAGGGATGGAGGGAGGGGGAGAGAGAGAAAGAGAGAAAGAGAGAGAGAGAGAAAGAAAGAAAGAAAGAAAGAAAGAAAGAAAGAAAAAAGAAAGAAAGAAAGAAAGAGAGAGAGAGAGAAAAAAAAGAAAAAGAGAGAGAGAGAGAGAAAGAAAGAAAAAAAAAGAAAGAAAGAGAGAGAGAGAAAGAAAGAAAAAAGAAAGAAAGAGAGAGAGAGAAAGAAAGAAAAAAAGAAAGAGAGGGAGAGAGAGAGAGAGAGAAAGAAAGAAAGAAAGAAAAAGAGAGAGAGAAAAAAAAGAGAAAAAGAAAGAAAGAGGGAGAGAGAGAGAGAGAGAGAGAACGCCACCAGAGACTCCTGAATGCAGTCCAAAAAGATGGCGTGTAATTTTTTATCCTCTTTTTTTTCTTTTTCTTTTTTTTGACCTCGTCGTTTCTATGAAACCTTTTTTAGTCGTCGGTGACCTCTCCTTGGCGCTTGGTTCGTGAGCGTAAGAAAGCCAATTAGACTGTAGTTATAGGTCATGAGACCTAAAGATTTATCAAATTGAGAAAAATATAGTTAAGAGTATGAAGGTAAGAGAATGTTCTAGCATCTGTATCAGATATAACCTAGGTTACTGTGTTATTCGTCATAAAATCCAATTTATCAGAAACACTCCGAAGGTCCTCAAATATATACAGCAATTTCACTTTCTTTCCTTTTTAGCATTTTTAAAAGAAAAAGTGACCTCTTGCTTGACCCTTTTTTTCCCGCAACCGCCTATGAGCTTAGCTGAGCTTACGGGAGACGAGCCATTCAGTCAACAGGACTTCTGAATGAACTGCAATTGACCCCTTGACCTAATTCGTGCTTCGGCTATTCATTTTTTTTTTTTGGGGGGGGGAGAGGGGCGTTAGGCTCAACGCTTCGATCAGGAACATTCTGTGGAGAAATGTACAGATCACGAAGCGTATTAATGTGACGGGGTGGTCGAGGTCGACATAAAAAGGAATGCGTTCTTGGTATATCATAAGCTTCCTGGTGGCTCCTCGTAAATATATTAATCTGTTTAATGTATTGATATATTAATTATCTATTAATCATATATTATCATAATCTATTCTTTATAATTGGTTGTTTTTTATCATTGTCATTATTACTTATTATTACACATATAAACATAGCTATTAGGACTCTCATCATTATTATCATTGCTGTAGGCTATACATCCTTATCCTCATTTCCTAATTATATGTATTTTACGTTGCGTTTTACACCGAAATCTGTCTGTCCTGCACATAATATCATAAATGAGACTAACCAATTCAGGCAGACGTCCTTCTGAATTCAAACCCCCCAAAATCCCCTTCCTCATATCCCATCTAAGGAAGACCTACTTCCCTTCTTTTCCGCCTGCCTTCCACCCCCTTCCCTCTTCCTTACCTTCGCCGCTTCCCTCTCCCCCTCCTCCGCAATCCACCCTGCCCTCGAAAAAATGCTTCCTTTTCAATTTAATATCCTTTTTGTTCCAGCCATGGAGTGCTGGAGTGTGATAAAGCCAGGACGTGCTAG
>NW_028234429.1:2747478-2752478 GCF_977035675.1 Penaeus japonicus
CCCTCTCCACTCCTCCTCTCTCTCCCTCACCGTGGCGTCTGCGTTGGAAGCGTGTGTGTGTGTGTGTACCTTCGCGAGGCAGGGCTCGGGTGCGCGCCAAAAATACTGCGTCAAAACAATTCTCCCGACGAAAGTATTAAGTTTTATTTACCCTCTTTTAACGAGATCCTTGGTACGTTATTTTATTTTTCCTTTCATTCTTTTTTTTTTCCTTTCACTTTTTTTTTTCTTTTTTTTTTTTAATCTTCTTCTGTTGTTGGAGGTAATCAGAGAGACTTGATTTTTATCTTGTGAAACATTCTTGGCTTTACTCTTTCTCACTCACTCACTCACTCTCTCTCTCTCTCTCTCTCTCTCTCTCTCTCTCTCTCTCTCTCTCTCTCTCTCTCTCACTCTCACTCTCACTCTCACTCTCACTCTCACTCTCACTCTCACTCTCACTCTCACTCTCTCTCTCTCTTATGGAATCTAGAAATTATTACCATTAATTTCTAATTCCCTCCAGGATATTTCAATGTCACTCTCGTTCTTTTCGCTGCATGCATCTGTGTCTGTAGAAAATATCTAAAATAAATCCAAGGACGAACGCATGAATTGTTGACTAAAATAAACTATTAATTCTTCTATTTTCTTTTCTCCTCTTCCATTTACTTATCTTTCTCTTCCTCTCGCCTCAGTATCTGTCAATCAACTTCTTCCCTTATCTCTCTTCGTAACTTATCTCCTTTATCTATCTTCCCCTCGCTTCCCATTCTCCCCTATTCTCCTCTTCCCTTTCCTTTTACACCTTTCTTAAATTATCTGTGTTGCTACTTCCGCTTACCGTGCTTTCCCAACGCACAGGCACAGTGCCATCCCCTTCTTTGGCACCATCGCTTATTCCGGTTTATTTGGTTTGTCTCTTATCACCTTTATTCATACGCTTTCTCACTTTTTCATTCTCCCCTTCCTTTTTCACTTAAATCCTTTCATATTTGCTTATTGTCCTGATCTTTCTTACCCCTTGTTTTTTCCTGTTGTTTGCTTTTCTTTAATTTCTGATCACATTTTTTCCTTTATTTTTTATACGCAGTTTCTCCTTAAATTGGCATCCTTTTCTCATCGTTCTAAACCCGTTACTCTCGCGTTGGCACCCTTCACCCTTCCCTCTGGCACCCTTCCCCTATCGCCGTGGTACCCTTACCCCTCCCCTCCCCCTCCCCTGCCCCATCTACCCTCTCTCTTCCCTGGCATCCTGGCACTGGCACCCGTGCTTCCTTATCCTTAGTGCCGCTGACCTTCACTATGGCATTCCTTGACGGTGACCTTACATACAATCCTTTCCCCTCGATCCCTTCCTTATCATCAGTTCCCCTCATCACCCCCCCCCCTCCTCCTCCTCTTTCACCCTCCACTCTCACTCCTCATGAGTGCCACCTCGTTTCCCTCTTTCATGCAAACCTCACTTTTTTTCATGTGCATTAATGTCTTCCACCCTCCCCTCCCTCCCAGCCCCTCCCTCTACCTCTCTTGCCCTCCACCCCCATTTCCCTTACCTCTCCTCCGGCCCCTCACACTTTCCCTCCTCTCATGCAACCGTCACTCGTCGCCCTCCATTCTCAAACGCTTTTAGCTTCTACGGTACAGAAGATTTCTCTCCTTCCTGCTCCTTCTAGCCGGGAGATGGCATCTACTTTTACCAGCATCCCGAGTTCATTCCTTGAATCAAACTCATAGGCAATTCTTTTTAATACTTAGTTTGGTTATATATGTGAATAAAGAGAATGTTTTCTCTCCTCCTGCTCCTTCTAGCCCGGAGATGGCATCCACTTTTACCAGCATCCCGAGTTCATTCCTTGAATCAAACTCATAGGCAATTCTTTTTAATACTCTGGTTGGTTATGTATGTGAATATAGCGATTGTTTTTCTCTTGATTAAACCGGTCCCCTGTGAATATAAAAGTTTGCTATGGATCTAACACTGTGAATTCAACGCTGTCCTATATAATAGATTATTCACTGTGAATTCAACGCTGTCCTATATATATATAAAAAAAGAAGGAGATTTGGTACGACAAAAAAACACGCGGAACGCGCTTCCATTCTCACATGAACTTTCCCTTCTGTTCCTCCTCCTCCTTTCTTCATTCTCTTCCTTCTTCTTCGCTTTCTCCTTCTTCTCTTCTTTCTCTCTTTCCTTTCTCCCTTCTTCTCTTTGCTCCCCCTCCGTCTTCTCTCTCTCTTCTTCGTCCGTCTTTCCCTTCTCCTTCTCTCTCTCTCTCCTCCTACCTCCCCCTCCCCTCCCTCTCTCCCTTCTTCTTCTTTCTCTCCTTCTCCTCGCCCCCCTCTCAAATCGTGTGTTCTTTCGAATAACAAGAATTTGACGGCACAGACACATCATAAACAAGAAAATTCTTTGTCTTTTTTCTTTGTCTCCTTCTCTAAACTATATTGTCTTTAAGTAATTTAAATTATCTATGAACCTTCTCTCTAGTTATCGATCTATCTATCTGCTATTCATTACTTATATGCCTTATTTTCTGCTGATAAGCATTCTCTCTCTTTTGTTTGCTATCTCTATCTCTCTCTCGTTTACTCTCTCTCTCTCTCTCTCTCTCTCTCTCTCTCTCTCTCTCTCTCTCTCTCTCTCTCTCTCTCTCTCTCTCTCTCTCTCTCTCTCTCTCTCTCGTTTGCTCTCTCTCTCTCTCGTTTGCTCTCTCTCTCTCTCTCTCTCTCTCTTTCTCTCTCTCCCCTCCTAAACTCTACTAACTCTCTCACAACCATTCTCGTTTGCTCTCTCTCTCTCCCCTCCTCTCTCTCTCTCTCTCTCTTCCTCTCTCTCTCATCGTCCTCTCTCTCTCTCTGACCTCTCTCTCTCCCTCTCTCTCTCTCTCTCTCCTCCCTCCTCTCCTCCCTCACCTCCCTCTCTCTCTCCCTCCCTCCTCTCCTCACCTCCCTCCCTCTCTCTCTCCTCTCCCTCTCCCTCCTCCCCCCCCTCCCCCCCTCTCTTCTCTCTCTCATCTCTCTCTCTCTCTCTCTCTTCTCTCTCTCTCTCGTCTCTCTCTCTCCTCTCTCTCTCTTCTCTCTCCTCTCTTTCTCTCCCTCTTCCCCCTCTCTTTCCTCTCCCTCCTCCTCCCTTCCTCTCTCCTCTCCCTCCCCTCCCTCTCCCCCCCCCCCTCTCTCTCATCTCCCCTCCTCTTCTCTCTCTCTCTCTCTCTCTCTCTCTCTCTCTCTCTCTCTCTCTCTCTCTCCCTCTCTCTCTCTCTCCCTCCCTCCCTCTCTCTCTCTCTCTCAGATTCACCCTTTGGTTGTGACACCTTTATTCCTCACCGTAAATCTTTTATCCTTTCCTCCCCTCCTGTGAACCTTGCAACACTTCCCTCCTAATGGCATTCCTTCTCGCCGTTGCAATCACGATAATCGGAATCAAATAAGAGAATTGGTTCTTTGTCAATCCGGCTTGATATCTGAAACACCGAGAGCGATGGAACTTTCTGGAAAGCCATCAGTTACTCTTTCTCGTTCTTTCTTTCTTTCTTTCTTTCTCTTTCTCTTTCTCTCTTTCTCTTTCACTCCCTCTCTCTCTCTCTCTCTCTCTCTCTCTCTCTCTCTCCTCTACATCTCTCCTCTCTCACTTACTCTCTCTATCCTTTCCCCTCTCCGTCTCCCTCTGCCTCTCCTCTCCCCTCCCTCTCCATCCTCCATCTCCCTCGGTCCATCTCCATCTCCATTTCCATATCCATCTCATCTCCCTCGCCCTCTCCCTCTCCCTCTCTCTCCCTCTCTACCCCTCTCACTCCCGCTCTCTCCTCTCCTCCCCCCAACCCGCCCCCTCTCTCTCTCTCTCTCTCTCTCTCTCTCTCTCTCTCACGTCTTCTCTCCCTCTCCCTCCTTCTCTCTCTCTCTCTCTCTCTCTCTCTCTCTCTCTCTCTCTCCCTCTCCCTCTCCCTCTCCCTCAGACCTGCCAAGACACTGATTTCGCCTCCCAATACAAGCGTCGAATTTTCTGCATCAACCGCTGCCCCTCCCCCTCCACCCCCCCTTCCCTCCTCCCTCCCTCATTCTCCCTCCCTCCCTCCCTCTCAAAAACAGGTTCCTCCGCTCGGCAGGATAAGCGTCCAAAGGGAATCCTGTGTGTCGCTTTGACCCCGCAAACCAACTTCGTGCTAATACCTTAAGGAGACGCAGCGAGGGATTTTCGCGGAGTGAAAAATGGGGGGGGGGGGGAAGGGTTGAGTCCTTCGTGTTTATGAGCTTTTGTGAGGGTGGCGGGGCGTGTGCACGCGATCCTGTGTGTGTGTGTGTGTGGGGGGGGGGGCTGTGCATGATGATTGCTGACGATGATGGACATGCATGAGAGAGAGGAATGCGTGTGGCGTGTACACTGTACTAGTGTACAAGGTGAAAGTAGATCTCCATTGTACTTTACCCCGTGATGGTACGCCTTTTATCTATAAACGAATTCATGATTTTGGAGTTATGGTGCAATTCGTGTCGATGTTATCTTGGCTGTGCGTGTGCGAGACAGTACGTTGTAAAAGAGAGGAAAAAATAGCATTTTGTGAGTCACGCATACTGATAAAAATCAGACAAATAGAGAAACATAAATGATAACATAAATCGCAATGGTGACTGCATGATTAATAATTACAGTAGTAATAGTAGTAGTATTAATATCACTACCATTACCATTACCATCATCCCTATAATCATAGCCAAGATAATCATAACGACCATTAAGATTACCACCTTATTCACATCAACGATTACCAATACCAAATAGCAACACCATCAGTAACAAAATACCCACCAGAGACGTAACCAACTCAGAAGAAGACTAAAAAGTCACCACCACACAGCACGACGTCACACCACACACTATACACCATACGCCACCCTCCTCCGACGCCCGCCCACCACACCGGCAGAAAAAGCAACGGACGGACGGACACTCTTCCTAATGAATTTATCGGACAAATAATCGGCTTCCCTTTCAAAAGGCTTTAATCTTCGGGGCTCAA
>NW_028234429.1:2753764-2756264 GCF_977035675.1 Penaeus japonicus
TTCCTTTTCATACCGTTTCTTAAAATTATCTGTGTTGCTACTTCCGCTTACCGTGCGGTTGCTTTACCCAACGCTCAGGCACTGTGTTGCCAGTGCCGGGAGCATCCTTCACTTCTTTGGCACCCATCGCGTTATTCCGGGTGTTGTATATGTATGGGTTTTGTCCTCTTATCACCTTTGTAGTATCTTTATTCATACGCTTTCTCCCTTTTTCATTCTCCCCTTCCTTTTTCACTTAAATCCTTTCATATTTGCTTATTGTCCTGATTATTCTTACCCCTTATTTTTTTCCTGTTGTTTACTTTTCTTTAATTTCTGATCACATTTTTTCCTTTATTTTTATACGCAGTTTCTCCTTAAAGTGGCATCCTTTTCTCATCGTTCTAAACCCGTTACTCTCGCGTTGGCACCCTTCACCCTTCCCTCTCCGGGCACCTTGCCCTATACGCGGTCGCTCGTGGTACCCTTACCCGCTCCCCTCCCCAGCTGCCGGGTCCCTCCGCAGCCCTCCCCCTCCTCTGCCCCATCTACCTCTCTCTGTCCGACTTGGCATCCCTGGGGGCACTGGGCACCGTGCTTGCCTTATCCTTAGTTGTTGTCCGTCTGACCTTCACTATGGGCCGATTAGATTGACGGTGACCTTACATACAATCCTTTCCCCTCTAGCCCTCCCTTATCATCAATTCCCCTCATTACCCCCTCCCCCCCTCCTCCTCCTCTTTCACCCTCCACTCTCACTCCTCATGAGTGCCACCTCATCTCCCTCTTTCATGCAAACCTCACTTTTTTTCATGTGCATTAATGTCTTCCACCCTCCCCTCCCCTCCAGCCCCTCCCTCTCCCTCTCTTGCCCTCCACCCCCGTTCCCCTCCCCTCCCCTCCGGCCCCTCCCTCTCCCTCTCTTGCCCTCCACCCCCGTTCCCCTTACCTCCCCTCCGGCCCCTCACACTTTCCCTTCTCTCATGCAACCGTCACTCGTCGCCCTCCATTCTCAAACGCTTTTAGCTTCTACGGCACAGCAAGATTTCTCTCCTTCCTGCTCCTTCTAGCCGGGAGATGGCATCTACTTTTACCAGCATCCCTAGTTCATCCTTTGAATTAAACTCATACGCGCTTCTTTTTAATACTTAGTTTGGTTATATATGTGAATAAAGAGAATGTTTTCTCTCCTCCTGCTCCTTCTAGCCCGGAGATGGCATCTACTTTTACCAGCATCCCTAGTTCATCCTTTGAATTAAACTCACACGCGCTTCTTTTTAATACTTAGTTTGGTTATATATGTGAATATAGAGATTGTTTTTCTCTTGATTAAACCGGTCCCCTGTGAATATAAAAGTTTGTTATGGATCTAACACTGTGAATTCAACGCTATCCTATATAACAGATTATTCACTGTGAATTCAACGCTGTCCAAAAAAAAAAAAAAAAAAAAGAAAAAAAAAAAAAAAAAAAAAAAAAAAAAAAAAAAAAAAAAAAAAAAAAAAAAAAAAAAAAAAAAAAAAAAAAAAATTGTTCCCTGGGATTTCAAAAGTTCCTCGGGTAGGTTGCTCTGGCATGGGAGAGAGCCATGAATTTGTCTTACGCGTTCTCTATGGAGATCAGAAGGAGATTCTTGTACACACGCGTTCCATCTCACTGAACTTTCCCTTCTCCCCCTCTCAAGTCGTGTGTTCTTTCGAATAACAAGAATTTGACGGCACAGACACATCATAAACAAGAAAATTCTTTGTCTTTTTTCTTGTCTCTCTAACTATTTGTCTTTTATCTATGAACCTTCTCTCTAGTTATCGATCTATCTATCTGCTATTCATTACTTATATGCCTTATTTTCTGCTGATAAGCATTCTCTCTCTTTTGTTTGCTATCTCTATCTCTCTCTCGTTTGCTCTCTCTCTCTCTCTCTCGTCGTCTCTGGCGTCGCAGCTCTCTCTCGGCTCTCTCTCTCTCTCTCTCCTCTCTCTCTCTCTCTCTCTCTCTCTCTGCTCTCTCTCCCTCTTCCGTCCTCTCTCTCCGCCTGCGTCGCGGCCCCGCTCCGCTCTCTCTCTCTCTCAGATTCACCTTTGGTTGTGACACCTTTATTGTTCGCATCACCGTAAGGATCCTTTTTTTTTGATCCTTTCCTCCCCTCCTGTGAACCTTGCAACACTTCCCTCCTAATGGCATTCCTTCTCGCCGTTGCAATCACGATAATCAGAATCAAATAAGAGAATTGGTTCTTTGTCAATCCGGCTTGATATCTGAAACACCGAGAGCGATGGAACTTTCTGGAAAGCCATCAGTAACTCTTTCTCGTTCTTTCTTTCTTTCTTTCTTTCTCTTTCTTTCTCTTTCTCTTTCTCTTTCTATTTCTATTTCTCTCTCTCTCTCTCTCTCTCTCTCTCTCTCTCTCTTCATCTGTCCTCTCTTTCTCTCTCATGTCTCTCTTTGCTTCTCTCGAAGACATCATATCCTATCGTTCTCTCTTCTCCTTTCGACTCTCTTCTCTCTTCTCTCTCTCTCT
>NW_028234429.1:2778764-2783764 GCF_977035675.1 Penaeus japonicus
AAACACACACACACACACACACACACACACACACACACACACACACACACACACACAAACACACAAAGCATACACACGCAAACAAACAAGAAAACTACAAACACGCACTTACAAAGCAACACCAAAGCAGCCGAAGAAAGACAAACACACACACAACCAGACAAGAAACACGTAGCAAAAAAAAACACACACACACACACACACAAAGACCTACACCCCATCTGAGTGTAACACGGGGTCATTTGCGAGAGGGAACAGCTAGCGAGCGACGTGTCTTCACTAGCATTGGTAACATTCCCACGAAGATGTTATCAGCAGGGCGACTCTTCCCTCTACACATGTTCCTGTATCCCACATATTGCGTTTTAGCCGAGCGATACAACATACGGGCGCTGTTCAACCAGTCGAGATCGTTCTCAAGTATCATTTACCCTGTACCCTTCGGATCACTGAGTCGTAATTCTTTTTTTTTTATATATGTAGTTCTTGTGATCGTTGTAAGGTGTATCGTATCTATTATTATCGTTTTTATTCGTGTTGAAGCTACTTATATTCCCTTTCTTTTATTTTTTATCGCAGGGCAGAGTTATTGATGTTACCATTGTTATAACCATCGTCTTTTAGCACTCTTAAAGTCACATAGAATTAGCTACTTTTATCATTATTACTACAACTGTTACAAAGAACTCGAAAAGTGTTCTTCAGAATCGCAAGCATTTCACTCCCACGCACTTTGTGAAGGACTGCAAAAACTAGCCTTGTGTTTTAGTAGCATCATTCAATCGCAAAGAGAATCAAACAGCTGCAGGAGGCATAATGCCCTTGCCAACCACTGGCCATTTCCTCACACTGTAACAGATTGCATTATGTTGCTTTGAGCATGTTAGCTAGCGCTGTCTATTGCAACAATGGTTCATCTTGGATGTCGCTTCCACACTTTGGCAATAGTTACAAAGGCGTCACGTGTACCGTCAAAATACGAAAAATAGAATGATAAAGCAACGTAAGCATATTCAAAGTGAAACCAATCATGTCAGAGAAATGACAATAAACGAAAAAAAAATAAAAATAAAACTGATTAGAATTCAAAGCGATCACAGTCTATCGATAGGCGGAGACCTCCCCGTCCGTCAAGTGCCTCCGCCGATAACCAAAAACCAGAGCCAATGGCAATGGCTGCAACTACACACATCGCTACCCTTCGTCACTACACCCACTACAACCACTACGCCACTACAACCACTACACTAACCCCACCATGACCGCACTAACAGCACAAGGATCACGGACCACACAGTACATAGGGGCTGAGGGTTACGGTCCACGGTCTCCAACGGGGCTGTACAGATCCTTGCGCTCAGACCACTGGGTAGACCACAACTGCCTGGCTGGCTGGGGCATCAGACACACACACTCGCACCCTTCCCCCACCCTTCCCCCCATCCCCCATCTTCTCTCTCTCCCCCCTCCCCCCCTCCCTCCCTCCCCCACGTGGTGGTATTGGGAGCTGGGGTGCAGTCTTGGAGGGAGAGGGGGATAGGAGGAGAAGGAGGAGGAGAAGGAGGAGAAGGAGAAGGAGGGGGGTGGGAGGGCAGGAGAAGGATGGGAAGAGGAGAAGGAGGGAGGAGGGAGGAGGGGAAGAGGGAGGGGATAGTTGGAAACGAAGGAAGGAAATGGCGCCAGTGTAAGAGAAAGTGGGAAGAGGAGAAGAAAGAGACTTAAAATAGAGAGAAAAACATCGGAAAACGAAGGAAAAGATCGCGCCAGTGAAAATAATAGTTAAGAAGAGAAATGTGAAGAAAAAAAAAGACACCACAGATATCTTGCATAACTGTTATTACGACGGCTGAGACGATGCCAGTGGAAATGCCAATGTTTATATAAAAGGGTCGGCAGAGGCGGTGGAAAAAAAAAAAATGACAACACGGGGGTGGGGGGGGGGGGCACTGATGTTGGCCGGACCGATCGATGACAACATGCGTGGAAGAATTAGAAATGATTAAAGAGGAATTAAAGTTGATCTTGGCCGCTGGAGGAGGTGTGTGCCTGCATACCAACCGCTGGCCACGCACGGGCTATTACATGATCGGGGGAGGGGGGAGGGGGGAGGGGGGAAGGGGGGAGGGGGTAGGAGGAGGAGGAGGGGAGGGGGAAAGATAGGAGAGGAGGCGGGAGGAGGGAGAAGAAGAAGAAGAAGAAGAAGGTGGCGGTAGTGATGGTGGTGGGGGGGGGGTGGCGGTGGTGGTGGTGGTGGTGGAGGAGGAGGAGGAGGAGGAGGAAGAGGAGGAGGAGGAGGAGGAGGAGAAGAAGAAGAAGAAGAAGAAGGTGGGGGGAGAGGTGGTGGGAGGTGGGGAGGGGGGAGGGGAGAAGTAGAAGGAGGAGGAGGAAGGAGGGGAAGGAGGAGGAGGAGGAGGAGGGGGAGGAGGAAGGAGGAGGAGGGGGAGGAGGAGGAGGAGGAGGGAGAGGAGGAGGGGAAGAAAAGAAGACGAAGAAGAAGGAGGGGCGGGGGGGTGGTGGGGGGGGGGGGGTGTGGAGGAGGGAGGAGGGGGGAGGGGAGGAGGAGGAGGAGGAGGAGGAGGAGATGGAGGAGGAGGTGGAGGAGGAGGAGGAGGAGGAAGAGGAGAAGGTGGTGGTGGGAGAGGAGGAGGAGGAGGAGGAAAAGAAGAGGAGAAGAATAGAGGAGGAGGAGGAGGAGGAAAAGAGGGAGGAGGGGAGGAGGAGGAGGAGGAGGAGAGGGGAGGAGGAGGGGAGAAGGAGGAGGGGGAAGAGGAGGAGGGGAGGGGGGGGGAGGAGGAGGGGAGGAGGGGGAGGAGGAGGAGGGGGAGGAGGAGGAGGGAGGGGGAGAGGAGGAGGAGGAGGAAGAGGAGGAGGAGGAGGAGGAGAGGAGGAGGGGGAGGAGGAGGGGGGAGGAGGAGGAGGAGGAGGAGGAGGAGGAGGAGGACAATGATTTCAAGGGGAGGGAAGAGTAGGAAGAGAGACGCTGGATTACCTGGACGAGGAAGAGAAGTGGAAGAAGAAGAATATGCGAAGGAGGAAACGTAGAAATAAACGAGAAAGGAAAAAAACGGATATAACACAAAAACAAACAAACAAACAGAACAAACAGACAAAAAAACGAAGTCTGTTCCGCTGAAAAAACGGGTATAATACAAAAACAAACAAAAAAAAAAAAAAAAAAAAAAAAGAGTCTGTAAAAAAAAAAGACAAAAAAAAAAAAATAAAAATAAAAAAAACGGTATATAATACAAAAAAAAATAAACACAAAACAAAAAGACCAAAAAAAAATTGTGTAAAAAAAAAACCGGGTATAACACAAAAACAAACAAACAAACAGAACACACTGACAAAAAAGGATTCTGTTCCGCTGTTTTACCGCAAGAGAATTCGTCATCCCTAAAGTATGTGCTACAGCGGGTCCACTCGGCGTCTGGGTCTCCACCCTACATACCTGCTACAAGGACAACTGCCAAATGACCAGGCAATAAAAGACAGTGTTTGGAAAGGTCACGGCTTATTTATAGTATTGCTACTATCATTATTCTATTGTCGTAATTAAGGTGGATATCCTTGTAATTTTGTTGGTGGTAAAAAAAACAACAGCTGTAGTAATGTAGTAGTAGTAGTAATAGTAACAATAGTTGTAGAAGTTGTAGTTATTGTGGTAATGGTAGAATACTAGTAGTAATAGTAGTCGCAGAATAATAGAAATGGCCATTTAATGACACCCGAAATTATCTAAGTGTGACCGTTATCGTGACTGATGGAGAGACTGACATTTGTAGTGAGTGATGAAGATAGGGTCTGGCAGCTACACTCGCTGACAGTGATCCCTGACTAACAGTCTAAAAGAAAAAAAAATGTTTGAAAATATTCGACAAAGCTCCAAAAGATAGGTCATAGCAAGGAGCTACGGTTATAAATCGATGATCAACAGATTATCAGCTGACTAGCAGGTAATCATCCTAATAAAGGTTCCAATTGAAGGGATAGAGAACCTACACCCACGTGCTTAATCTATCGAAACAAACACATAGAGAAGCAGACAATTAAAGAAATGTAAAATCTTGAATAATAAGAACCCGTCAAAAGAGTGCGAGTAGTACCAGGGTGGACAGCGCCTCTGACACAAGTACATCTTCCTAGAGACACTGTCCAGGCGACGACTCGGTGACAGGCGACACGTGACACTTGAGTGAAAAGCGCCTTGGTCTGATAACGCTGCCATGGAAGGCGTGCACAGGAATGCTTGGCACGCCTAAGGCCTGATCTTATGAACACGCAGAGGCCAGTGAGCCAAGGAAAACGGGTAATGCCACTGAAATAATAGACGGAAAGTTGTTTGTTTGTTTGTTTGTTTGTGTGTCCGTGTGCGCGCGTGCGTTTGCGTGTATATGCGCGTGTGTGCTCGGGGACTTGGATTTATAGATAAGATTTTATATATGCCTGTAGATACAATAAAAAAAAACAATACAAAATCTAACAAACACACTATCATAGATGAAGTATAAAACTGATTTAATTCCGCCTTGTGATGAGAGTGCTTCACAGCCAATCGGCTACGAAGAGCAAAACATCGTCGGACACAACTACCGAGAGTCCCCCAAGCTGACGGACGCGCGTGTCGCTTCTTCGTAACACAGGTTATCGAATTATCGGCGCATCGCTCCGGCATATATAAACCCATTAGGTATAAAAGCATCTGAAATAGCATTATCTTGCTTCAGCGTCCTTTATGATGTCACGGTCACGGAGGAAAGCGTATGAGGGAGCATCACCACTCACTGCATCACTCACTGAGTCACTGTGATGAGGGTGCAGGAACTACTGGAGTCGCTGTTCAACAGTGGTGCTGATGACTCTAGCGACAGGGGAGAAGAGGAGGATTTAATTCAACATCAAGCTGCAACAACAACGATTATGAAACCGAGTACACCCTTGTGCTGCAGGGAACCACAATGAATGATTACTAACGAAACAAACTTCTGTATAGCTATCTTAAC
>NW_028234429.1:2788764-2791264 GCF_977035675.1 Penaeus japonicus
TGTTTCTATGTTTCCCTTTTTTTCTTTTCCTACAACTTCTCTAATCCCTCGCTTTCTCAAGCTCCCATTCGGAGAAAGAGAGAGAGTCTTGGTCGGAAATCTTACTATATATATATGTAAACACACACATCTTTCGATCTATCTATCTATCTATCTATCTATCTGTATATATATATATATATATATATATATATATATATATATATATATATATATATATATATATATCTGTCTATCTGTCTGTCGGTCAGTCTGTTTATCTATCTATCTATCTATCTATCTATCTATCTATCTATCCATATATCTTTCAGTCAATAGATTTATCTGTCTATCTATCTATTTGTCTATCTATTAATCTATCTGTATTTTCTACCTACCTGCCTATCTGTCTATCTACCTATCTATCTATCTATCTATCTATTTATCTATCTATCTATCTATCTATCTATCTATCTATCTATCTACCAACCTATCTATCTATCGATATACGAATAAACCGCTCGATATTTGGCCAGAAAAACGGAGGGAGAGAATCTGAATGAGTTCCATATCCTTATATCCTATCTCGCTATAAAGCAAGAGAAGGATGGACGGATAAGCGCAGGGTATGTCATAATGACAGGATGTACACACAAAAATCCCCAACTCTTACACTCACTCCATTAGCATTCTTTCTTTTATTTTCTGTTTGATCTTTATTTTTAAATCCAGATTTTAACATTCTTCTTCTTTTCCTCTTTCATGCACCTCCCTTTTCGTGCCTTCTGTTTTTTTTTTTTTTTTTTTTTTTTCTCTCTCTCCCTTTCTTTGATTCCGTCTTGTATTTACATTTATTTTTGTGTCTCTTTTCCTTCTTGCTTTCCACCTGTTCTTTACTTGTTATTCTTTATCCCCCTGTTCGTTACGTGTCTAATTTGCATTCCTTTTTGACAGGGTTTCTTTTCTCTCTGTCACTCTCTCATTTACATGTTCTATTCTATTTTTTTTCAATTTCAAAGGAAGAGAGAGAGAAAAAAAAACTTGGCATGTTGCACAGGCAGCAAGCACGAAGGTCCTTCTACCCCTTCCTCCCCCTCCCCCGTACCCCTCCCCTACCCCTCGTTTCTCCCCCTCTCTCTCTTCTCTCCTCCAGGTCATTCCATCCCCCACCCTCCCCGTCCCTTCTCTCCCTAAATTTCCTCTCACCTTCCTAGCGTCTTCCCATCCCTTTCCTACCCTTACCTTCGCCTCCTCCCTTTCCCCCAGCCTCCCTTCACCCCGTCCTCCCAATCCTCTTGCCCCCCACCCCACACCCCACCCCCTACCCCACCTTTTCCTACCTTCTCCCCTCCTTCCCACCCAATCCCCATCCTCCCCATCCAACCCCTAATCCACCTACACCCGATCCCCTTCCTCCCCACCCACACCCACACCCACACCCACCCACCTAGCCCTCCGCCTCACCACGCAGGGCAGGGCAGGGCGTGTGTGTATTAATATAAGGAGCAGATGCCCCGGGTAGCGCTGTAGGCCCTGGCTGGCACCGCCCTGGGCAGACGTCACGGAAGCCTCGCCTCCTCTTGCCTCGCCTCACCTCGCCTCTCCTCGTGTATCCAGGGAGGCGAGGTCCTGTGGGCGCGGGGAACAACTTGGAAGTCCCTTTGACGTGGACTTCATTTCTGCGAAGATCTGTTTTTTGTTGTTGTCTTATTTCTTGTTCCTTTTCTTGGTCTTTCTTTATTTTCCTTACTTATTTTATCGTTTTATTTTTAATTTTTATTTTCAGATCTTCATTTCTTCCTTTATTTTTTTTTATTCAGCTTTCTTATCTTCCATTCTTTATTTATTCCCTTTTATCATTAACAGCATTACTATCATCATCCTTATCATCATTGCTATAATTGTCATTATCAACATTACATAATTATTATTATCATAATCATTATCATTATTACTAAACAATAGTGATGACAAGAGTGATAGCAATACTACAACAACTACTACTAATACTACTACTAATACTACTACTAATAATAATAATAACAATAAAATGATAAAGATAATAATAAAGATAATGATGTTGTTAATAATGATAACGATGATGATGATGATGGTGATGGTGATGGTGATGGTGATGGTGATGAAGATGAAGATGAAGATGAAGATGAAGATGAAGATGAAGATGAAGATGAAGATGAAGATGAAGATGAAGATGATGGTGATGATGATGATGATAGCATCGAATACTCGTGTCTGTATATTGCAAGAACCGAGTGTTCTCAAAGCGTCCAAACGAACAAGCCAACTGCAATACATCAAGAGGAAAATCAACACTGCATCCGCCATGAAAACATTCCGCTAGTGACTGCCCCCCTCTCCCTCAACCCCCTCAACCCCTCCCCCCCCCTCCCTTCCTATGTCAAGATAGCTACATTTTTTTTTTTTTTAATATCTGTGTGTGTGTGTGTGCGGGTTTGTCTGCCTGTGTGAACGTATCTATCTGTATGTTTGTTTGTTTGTT
>NW_028234429.1:2808764-2811264 GCF_977035675.1 Penaeus japonicus
GAGAGAGAGAGAGAGAGAGAGAGAGAGAGAGAGAGAGAAAGAGAAAGACAGAGAGAGACAGACAGACATATATATAATTCTACTTTCTACATCGTTTGTCACTCATATTCTTAATTAACTTTCTCATCGTACAGATAAAGTGCAACATGACCTGAAAAGAAATACCAAGTCAACCACGCTGCTTTAGGCGGACTCTACCGCAAGCAAGGGGTGTGGATCTTAAAGGTAAGCGTTATTCCACGGCAAACTTGTGCAATTTCAGGACATAATCAATACTCTTGCAACATCCGGCATATCTTTTAAGGAAATTGATGCAGTCCGGATTAATATTCAACCAGCCAAGGAAAGATATTTAATAATAAACAAAATCTTGTCCAATACATAACACACTGCCTTGCATAAACAAAGTGTAGATGTTGACATTGAATCACATCAACCACCCTAATAGTCATCCTCTCCATGTAAAAGTACTCACAAAATATATCGCGAAAACGTCATCTTCAAAAAAAATAAATAAATAAAAATAAATAAAAAAACATTAACAATGACCTTCTTACATGGAAGTATCAGGACAGGCTGTCTGAGACATGAAGCGCTTATCACGACGGCTGCTGACAGGACGCTATGTGGACAGCAACTCCCTTTTCTGTTCTCTTTTTTGAAACATTTCCCCCCTATCACATACGTAAACAATAAAGAAACAAATCAAAAAGAAAGAGAAAGAGTAAGAAGAAAAAAAAAGCGATGGACAAAAGTAAAAGCACGAGGAAACAATGACAACTGTAATTTAGCTTCTTTTTTTCCAGGAAAACTAATATCGCTGCACCAACAAAGGCTACAGCCTCGTCTTTCTTTTTTATAAAGGGAATACAAATCTCGTGTGCTATTCAACTCCATCTATGAGGTTCTACAAGGGTGGGAGGGGATATTCAGATACGGATATACATAAATAACATTTGTGGACACTTTTTTTTTTTTCTTTTCTTTTCTTCCAGTCCTTCATTCCAGCTCTTCTACAGGCCTTCTCAAAGCCCCCGATCATAAACCAAGCTGGGAAAACCAATTTGATGTCACTGCAGTTCAAGATCCATTTTATGAGATCGTAAACTTGGTCCGATAGAAAAAAATACACAGCAATATTGAGCTTCTTTCCTTGTGCATATGCACTGACCGTCGTGCTTATTTCAACTATTACAAACCATAAACGCCGACGTTGCACTCCTGAAATGAAGCAGTGGGAAAGAACAAGAGAGAGAGAAAAAAAAGAACATACACCATCACTTTTATATATATAAAAATAAACCTTTTTTTAGATGGGAGTTCTTTCAGACTCGCCACCAATAATCCGCAAAGTGCTTACGCCAAATCACTCGTGCAATGAGACTCGCGAACGGCCAAGGAAGGCCTCGTCACGAGCAAGCGGCCCGTCCAAACAAGCACGCACACAACGGAGCCGCAACGGATTGACGGCCGACGAGCGACTAGCGGAGCCTCTTTCGGCGAGCGAGCGCGGAAACGAGAGGAGCACGACGACGCGGCGTACAGCGGCGGCGGCGAGGGGAGAGTCACTACTACACTGACTGAGGGGAGAGAGAGAGGGAATCACCACGCGAGGGGAGGGAGAGCGATGGCTGGTGTGTGTGGCTGTGTATGCGTGCAGCGAGAGGCGGCCCGGGGTGGGTGGGGGGATGGGGGTGAAGAGGGAGCCCCCGCACGCCGGTCTGGATCACGGGAACACGGGGGGCAAGGAGGGAGGAGGAGGAGAGAGAGAGAGAAAGACAGACAGAGAGAGAGAGAAAGACAGACAGAGAGAGAGAGAATGACAGACAGAGAGAGAGAGAGAGAGAAAGACAGACAGAGAGAGAGAGAGAGAAAGACAAATACAGAAAGAGAGAGAGAGAGAGAGAGAGAGAGAGAGAGAAAGACAGAGAGAGAGAGAGAAAAAAAAAGAACATACACCATCACTTTTATATATATATATATATATATAAATAAACCTTTTTTCAGATGGGAGTTCTTTCAGACTCGCCACCAATAATCCGCAAAGTGCTTACGCCAAATCACTCGTGCAACGAGACTCGCGAACGGCCAAGGAAGGCCTCGTCACGAGCAGCGGCGCCGTTCACAACACGCACACACACACACACCCCACACACACACACCACACACACACACACCACACACACACCACACACACACACCACACACACACACACCACACACACACACACCACACACACACACCCCCCACACACACCCCACACACACACACCACACACACACACACACACGGGAGCCGCAACGGGAGTGGACGCGAGCGAGCGAGCGAGCGAGCGAGCGAGCGAGCGAGCGAGCGAGCGAGCGAGCGAGCGAGCGAGCGAGCGAGCGAGCGAGTGAGCGAGTGGGCGAGCGGGCGAGCGGGCGAGCGAGCGAGCGAGCGAGCGAGCGAGCGAGCGAGAGAGCGCGCGAGCGAGGGAGCAGGCGAGCGAGCAAGCGAGTG
>NW_028234429.1:2813764-2816264 GCF_977035675.1 Penaeus japonicus
ACTGCCATGGAGACATATCTCCCTGGATCTGAACACATTAATCTGTCGCCAACTCGCTGCGTTCACACGCTGTCCCTCTTGTATTGCTCGAGGTCCCTGTTTGCTTTGGCGTCTTTCTAATGTTGCAATATTTTCATTTCAGTTCCTACGAACGCAAAGTGCATCGGAACACAGCTTATTTTTTTTTTAATGGAGACATTTCCTGACTCCGAATATCTGATTATCTAAGGGACCCATAAAGTAGTGTTAATTCCCCTATTCCTCTTTCGGCTTCTTGTCACACGAGCCATGAATCCCCCGAGATCTCGACCAAGATCTGCCCGCAATCCAGCCGGCACCACCATCTTGCAAGGAGATTTCCGCCAATTTACTCTTCTTTCTCGGCATCTCGCCCCGGGGGGATGGACGTCGCCGGAGCTGTCGCGACCTCGAACTCTGGAAGACAGCCAAACGCCTCCTTCCCGCCCGCCGACGACGCTTCGCTTCGGAGCTGCCCTCTGATCTTCCTTCCCCTCGGTGCTCCTGCTTCTCCTCCTCCCTCGGTCACTGAACTCACTCACTCGTCTTCCTTCTCCTTCTTCTTCACCTTCCTCGTCTCTCACACTCTGGCTCAAACTATTTGGCACTTCCTCTCCCGGAATCCTCTGGGAACTTCGTCTTGGTTCTTGCATATGCGCCATCAACCACTCCGCGCCCGTCTGGCTCAGCGCGGAACCATCTGTCAACGTCCTTCTCTTGTCGATCAACCTGTCTTTGCTTTTCTGCCTTTATTCTTTTAGCTCTTCCTGGTGCTCTTTCGGGTTCTTATCCACTCCCTCCTTCACATTTATTAAAGCAATTTTTCACATCATCCACAATTCTTCGTATCACCTACATAACTAGCATTTCTCTCCTCATTCTCCTCAAGCACCTTGCATCACCTGGCATCCACACCTCATTCCATTCAATTAAGTGTCATCTCTGGCTTACTGTCGTGCCTTCCTAACAGCAAACATTATATACAAACCCCTTCTCTTTTCTCTCTAGGCGTTTCTAAATCCCTTTCCCCACCCGTTTACCCCTGCCACCTCTTAGCAGACTCGTCTTTCACACTCCGCTGAAACGACACTTTCATCTCTCTCCCTTAGATATCATGGTCATCTTCCCCTCCTCCTCCTGCCCCCCTATCTTCCTTTACTCTTCCTCCAGGCTCTTTCCCCCTCGATGGTCTCCCCTCAACCACCCTCTTCTCCCGTTGTTCATCCCCTCTAAAGCACCTGACAACCCCTCTTTCTCTTTCTCTGTTTCCTCTTTCCTTCTGGCAACTTCGCTCTTCTTCATGGATTACGTAAACGACGTTCACTCCCCCCCCCCTCTCCCCTTCCCATTCCCCGTTCTCCTCCAGCTCCGGTTTCTGCTGTTGCTCTTACTCCTTCGAGTCTTACTAAGCGTCTTTTCGCTACTCTTCTTCCACTTCTGCTTCATCCTCAATCTCCGCTACAACCTTCATGTCCACTTATTCCTCGACTAACATCTACTTTTTTTTTTTTTCATCCAACTCTTCCCCCTCCCCCTGTTTCTCCTCAGAGCTCGTATCGGCGTTAAGCTTCTTCTACTTGTAATAAGTCACACTTCTGCGTTTGAAGTGCTGTCGACTTCCTTTATTAACGTGGTTACTGTTGGTTCTGCTTTAATCATTGCTGTTGTTACTTCTACTGTGCATGATTTTCTAATTAATAATAAAAGTGCAGAGAAAATGACAAAAATAACAAATGAAAAATTAGACTGGTCATTCAGATTCAAAGATTGTTCCCCCCCCCTTCTCTCTCTCTCTCTCTCTCTCTCCCTCCTTGCTGTTCATGAGGGACTCATAAACCATCAAACAGAAAGGGAAAAAAAACAAGCGTTGGATAGCACGAGCATACGAGAGAGAGAGAGAGAAACAGAGAGAAAGAGAGAATATATACAGAAAAAAACGAGACCACATAAAATGAAGCAAAAAAGACACAAAAGAATCTCTGAGGAAAAAGGTAATAGGTAATCCCTTGTGAGACTCATACAAGTGCCCATATTCAGCCACGTGGCCAAAGGGGGACTTAGTGGGATGGAAGAAATGGAAGACGCTGAGGGGATGGAATGAAGATTGAGAGCGAGGTAAAAATGGGTTCATAGGGAAACGAGGGAAGACCTTCTGCGGAGGGTGGAGGAAGAAAAATGGGCGGAAATGTGTAAGTAACTTGTGCGTGAAACAGATGAGGTAAGATACTTCAGGAGCAGATAAGTAAATAAATAAAAAATATATATAGAATAAACATATTACTTAAAAGCAAAAATAAATAACAAAACAAAGAAAATTCGCAAGAAAGATGCACGTGATAGAAACATTTGAATCACATAAAATATAATACAATGATAAAAACAATTCTCTTCAAGATGTTAGAAAGAAAAAAATAGAAACAAAAAAATAACGCGATAAAACACAATCACCCACACACACACAATCAGACACCGATACACACAC
>NW_028234429.1:2818764-2821264 GCF_977035675.1 Penaeus japonicus
CTCAACCATCATCATAAATTCTTTCACACGATAAACATTTAATAATGCATTGCTAATCTAATCCGCATGCGTCTTTGAAAGATACCAAAAAGTTTCCAATTTGTAAATGCTAAAAAAAAACAATAAAAAGTCTGATTAACTAATCAGACGACACCCTTCTAGACATCACGAAAATCTGATGAGACGATCTCGAAAATAGAAGAAAAAAACTTGGCAAACAGTGTTACAGAAAACTGACCTTACTGGTTAATGAGCATAGAGACCTTGGTTTCGGAGCCAAAGGGTGAGGCGAAAATACATATGGATAGTTTGCTTATAGTGTGTGATGTGAGCAAGAGAGAGGGGAAGACCGCGATGAAGGTAGAGATGGAGGGAAGAGAGGAAGATCGAGAAAGAAAAAGAAAAAGAAATAAAGGAAGGGAGTGGGGGAAATTATACACACTCATATATATGTGTGTGTGTGTGTGATATATATACACATATACATTATATATATATGTATATATATATATATATATATATATATATATATATATATATTCACATACATAAATACGTAAATACATAAACATACATATACAGATACATATACACATACAAACATATACAGATATTATATATATATATATATACATATATATATATATATATATATATATATATATATATATACATATATATATACATATATATATACATATACATATATATGTACATATATACATATATATATACATATATATATATATATATATATATATACATATATATATATGAGAGAGAGAGAGAGAGAGTGAGGCTTAGTGTTTACTGCGCACACTGTTCCTTGTATTATTACTGATGTTTATTTTTCTTTTCCTGCTTCATTTTTGCTTCCTTATCTATTAATCTTAAACTAATTCTAAAGGAGGAAATGGTTGCCTGCAAGGCGGAAACTCCTCTTATTAGCTCCCCATAAGACGCGTAAATTGATCAGAAGTCTTGCACACAGTTTCCAGCTCAATTAAAATTCTGGAATGTACATGATCATTTGGGAAAGTTTAATTTGATAATAACTTATTTAGGAGCATAACCCAATGTAAAGAAAAATTACGATAATCATAACACTCTTATCATTAAAATTATATTCATGATTCATTCATAAAACCTGGAATGAATCTTTGTTTACCACAATGCCAGAATCAATAAACTACGTCGTATTTTCATATCATTCTTCCTTATTTTAATTTATACACATCCCTCATTTTTTTCATTATTTCCTCTTATCCCTCTTTTTTTCTTCCTTTTTCTCTTTTCCTTCAAGAAAACTTTTCTTTGTGAAGCATTGCAATCAGCATAGTAATGTCTTTACGTCAGGAAAACACACCAATCTCTTATCACAGAAAAGAAAGGAAGCACACGCAAGCATATTCTTATGATTTATTTGTCAGGAAAAGCGAGTCGACACTACAAAGGCAGCAAGTATAATCACACATCATGAAGGTAATTGTAATTCTTATAAGACAAAGTGGAAACCACATATTATCTCGTTATTTTAAACCACTTCTTTCCTTTCTCCATAAATCAAACATACTGTCTGATAATCCTTCTAAATGCAATATAATTAACAAATCCCCCTCCAAAAATAAAAAAGAGAAATAGATAAATAAATAAAAACTATGTTGATAAAAATGCTAGAAAACCAATGAATGTAAATCGAGCGTAAGTATCATATCAAGCGAACCCCGAGGACCTCGACTGCCGCTCGCAAATATGAACTCATAAGCGAATGCCGGAATCAATCACCTGTAAATACGAGCATAGTAAAACCAGAATATGATTAATAATTTAATTTAATCTAACTGAATTTCATTAGCAATGATATTCATATTCTTTATAATAAGGCAGACTTTAAGTACTTAATTTTTCGTACCAGTTGAATTAATTAATGCAATAACCAACCCCTTTCAAGGCAGAATAAAAATATCCAAAATAGATCTCGCTCAGAGGTGAAGGTATCAGGTGATGACGTAAGGGTACGCGCGATGTGCATTTACAGGGATCGTCTTTCACACTTCGTCTGCGTTTAACAAGCTGCGTCAGATGCAGTCCCTTCCCCTTTCCCCCTTCCTTTCCTGTGCATTGTCCCCCCCCTCAAGTGTATCGCTAATACCGTTCGTTCTCTTCGCTCTTCCAAGGACTTATTTTCCGTTTCTCTGTCGTTCTTTCTCCCTGTTTATTTATGTTATTTTTTTCATCCACCTTTCCGTTCTCACCACTTTGCCTTCCCCAACTCCTCCTATTTTCTCTGTCTCCTCCTTACTTCAAACCAGCGTCATATTCTTATAATGACATCGTCTCATCTACCAATCCCAGTCAACATTTTTCCCAATTCTTCTCATATCTCGCCGTTCCATCTCTCGAGTCATTACCCATCAGCATATTTCATATTTTTATCCATTCACTCCCTCTCGCATTTCTTTTCATTTTTTTTCGCTATCTCCCCCTTTTTCCCTTCCTG
>NW_028234429.1:2846264-2848764 GCF_977035675.1 Penaeus japonicus
TCTCTCTCTCTCTCTTACTCTCTCTCTTTCTCTCTCTCTCTCTTTCTCAATCTCTCTCTTTCCCAATCTCTCTCTCTCACTCACTCTCACTCTCTCCATTTCTCAATAGGAATGAGCATGAACATTACTCAATATGGATTAAATCATTTACTCCAGATATATATTTGATTTTTTTAGGGAACATAAATGCCAGTTATATGATGGCCGCCTTATAAAGTATAGAACACTGATTTTCGCATGAACTGCCTAACAAAATGCTTGAATCTCTTCTCTCTCTCTCTCTGTACACATAGTTATTCATCTAACACACACACACACACACACATACACACACACAAATATATATATATATATATATATATATATATATATATATATATATATGTATATATATAATGTATATATATATGTATAATATATATATATATATATATAATATAGTATATATATAATATAATATATACAATATAGTATATATATATATATAATATATAGAGTATAGATGCATAGATAGAAAGAGATAAATATATAAAGATGTAAATATATATATATATACATATATAAATACAATATATAGATGTATATATATATATATATATATACATATATAATATATATATACATATAATATATATACATATATATATATATATATATATTATATATATATACATATATATATATATATATATATATATATATATATATATATATTATATATATATATATAATATTTAGTGTGTGTAAATGTGTGTTGTGTTGTGTTGTAGTGTTGTGTGTGTGTGCTTGTGCTTGTGTTTGTGCTTGTACGTGTGCGCGTGCGTGTGTATGTGGGTGTGCATTTGCATGTAAGAGAAAGAGAAAGAGAGAGAGAGATGGGGTGAGAGAGAGAGAGAGAGCGAGAGATCGGGTGAGGGAAGGAGGAGGGGAGAGAGGGAGGGAGAGAAATACCGCGAGTGTTCGTTTTCGGTCATTATATCCTATCGGCGTCATCGGCTGCGGCTGAGTCGTCAAAAAATCCCGTTTCTTATCTAGGCCTAAGAAGTGCCTTTCGCTATGACGTAACTTGCAGGTTATGATGCACTGGGGAGAATTTTTCGTCGAGGGGGAGGGGAGTGGGGGAGGGGAGAGGGGGAGGGGAGTGGGGGAGGGGAGTAGGGGTGGGGAGTAGGGGAGGGAGGAGGCGAAAGCAATCAGCTTTGTATTATCACCAACTCTGAACATGGCAGAATGGCTCACTGCCTCTAGGTGGGATTATAACATCAGAATATATCATTATGGCGGAAGGCGGGATATTAGGAAAACAAATTTGTCTTTTATTTATGGATGGGCCGGATACAGGAATGAGTCTGTGTGTGTGTGTGTGTGTGTGTGTGTGTGTGTGTGTGTGTGTGTGTGTGTGTGTGTGTGTGTGTGTGTGTGTGTGTGTGTGCGTGTGTGGAGAAAGAGAAAGAAAGAGCGAGAGACAGAGGGGAGAGGAGAGAAGAGAAAAGAAGAGAAGAGAAGAGAAAGAGAGATACATATACATTTCCTCATGTATTCATGAGACACCGAAATAGAGAGAATTAAGCATGTACGCAAGCAATCCACATATATAATGCATATTAATATTCATCCAAAGAACACAAGTGACTCTGATGGAATAATTGTTAATAAAGGCTAAATATATAAAAAATAACCCATTAACATCATTATCGTTTTGAACGCCGCGCCATGAACCTTCGCACTTGTCGCCCTTACACTAAACAAACGCGGCCAGACTGAGCCCATCCCTCCTCCCCCCTGCTCTCCCACCCCCTTTTCCTTCCCCACCTCCCCTCTTCCTCTACTCCCCCTCCCCTCCCCTGTTCCTCTACCCTCCCCTCCCCTGTTCCTCTACCCTCCCCTTCCCCTGTTCCTCTACCTCCCCCCTCCCCTGTTCCTCTAGCCCCTTCCCACATCTCCTGTTCCTCTACCTCCCCTCCCCTTCCCCTGTTCCTCTACCTCCCCTTCTCCCCAGTTCCTCTACCTCCCCCCTCCATCCCCAGTTCCTCTACCTCCCCCCTCCCTCCCCTGTTCCTCTACCTCCCCCGCCACCCACGGTCGCGCTCTGGCCATCTCCCTCGCCACAACCTGCTCTCGCTGGACCCCGATTCAGTCCGAAATCGAGCCCCGAACACCCTGCTTGGCAGCCGACAGACAGACAGCCAGCCACACAAACACACGCAACCTCCTTTGTACGCGAAGGATTACGCATGTATAGATGCACAACCGGCGAGCGGCCTTTGTGCATCACCTTTAAAATCTCTCCCATGAAGTATACACACACACACAAAGACTCCGCGTTCGGCCGTGCAAAGACCACTGTGTCGTGTCCCTTCCCGAGTGTTAATTGGTCCCGGGAGAACCGAGCAGCGAAGCCCAACCTAAATAAAGATAGAGGTACAGGTGTACAAACACAGGGCAAACGACGAGCGTGGGCGACATCATTTTCGGAACCGAGAAAGGAATAGAAAAGTAG
>NW_028234429.1:2868764-2881264 GCF_977035675.1 Penaeus japonicus
CATGGTCTATGGAATTCTTGCAGCTTTAACCCGTTTCCGAGCTGCAACTCTGAGTGATGTGCCAATGTTGTAGAACTGTAAAAAGAGCTTACTACAACTATAAGCTGGCAGCATAATATATTACCTTATATCTGCATCAACATACAAACGCACATCTACTACAGGTTGACGCAACTGGCATCACTAGTAACAGGGAAATAATTATGCTAAACATTAGTAGAAATGTTGCTAAGAAAAAAAGTTGTTATAAAGTGATATAATAATAGTTACAATCATTATTGTGGTCATCATTTTATCATTATCATTATCACTACCATTACTATCATAGTAACCACGATAATCATAATGATCTTTATTATATCAGAACTATCATTATTACTGCAATTATCATTGTTATCACTAATGTCATTATCATCATTATCCTATAACTTCACCGAGAATGATATTCCAAGTCAACGATTTTAAGTAAAATTATCATCCAAAACAACAGCTCGTGTTTGGAGAGCGAAACCGCGTATGGTTTCATCGCCACTGAGAATATTATGTATTCCATTTTCCTCTTTTCTAGGCTACGTTTCCTAGCCCATGTACATTGACTAGAGCCGAATATTTCGTGTATGTTTAGTACCGAAAACAAGAAACAAATTATATATAATTATATAAATATACACAGTATATATAATAAGATACCAAGAGCATCTGGTGTTCCTAGACAATCAACGTAGCTTAACCTCGCTGACCCTTGTATGGCAGTTGGTATTGGAAACTATAGATCTTATGGGAATGGCTATGGACACTCGATATACCTTACCCTTTAAACTTTTGTTTTGCAGCAAAATTCATGAATAAAATGGGCTTCTGGTGTTATTCATGCTTCAGCTATGGGAAATATGTAACTGGAAGACCTATTATCTTGTTGACTGGCTTGCTCCTACCACGTTTACAGTCTATTTAGGTGCTGTCTTCCTTCTATACATTAGTTTCATTGTTACTGATATTATCAAACCTTATTTACTTCGATTTTAATCTTATTGTATAAGTGTATGCCTAGTTAAGTTCAAAAGAGGTTAGGATAAACGAGACTATAGACAGACAGACTCGAAGTTAGACAGGAATAAACAGGATGCTAAACAAAAGTAATTCTTTAAAAAAGTAACAACCTTTTATAAGACAATTCTAAATAGTAATTATGCACATCATCATAATGTTGTAAATTAGTTCGTCTACGCCTAGATGACAAAGCACCTGAATCATTTATCGTTGTTTATGAATATACGCATTCATTATGCAAGAAAACCGACTAATATTTATCTAACCTCGACTTGTAAATTTCCCTTCGGCAGTGTATAATTCAAAGATAATAAAAAAAAGAGTACACACATTTGAGGAAATGCATTTACTCTTCATGAAACTCTGACTGTAAGAGAATAACAAATTACACTTTCGCAGATCCAGATGCTCTTCCATTTAACAGGATACAACAATTCTAAAATGTCAGGAGAGAAAGGACACCTAGTTCCCTTCTCTTCCATTTAGGTAGAGCTGCAATTTCCGAGATTTTTGTGACATTTATATATATATTTTTCCTACTAAATCATTTATATCTTAATATACTATAATTTAGTGAAATGGACGGTGGCGTATATCGTTGCATTTCCTCCCAATCGCATCACACTAAACAACCGCGTCAATCACGCCCACACACGAAATTTGTACCCACGAAAGCACATCCATCACCTAATTTATGCACCGTAGCTTCCATGGGTGAACGCCATTGCCAGACCGCTACATCACTTCCTCCATCAGTCTACCAGTGTACCATTCTATTTTCCGCCTCATATATTAGCGTACCACGTCTCGGGCACGTAATATACACGCCGAGATAACCAACCCTTTCACGTCTCCAGTGTCACCGGCACGACTGGATACAGCGTCGCATGGATCACGAAAACCAATTAGACATTCCTCCTTACCTCACACATACCAAGACAAGTATCTCGAAATGCCATCGAGACTAGAACAGATGAGCACCTAAACCGCGGCACATGAATACTTAAACAGATGTTCGTTAAACGTTTTCGGAATGTAATTACATCGAAGCCACGGTGTCTTTGCGAAAACATTCGTAATAAAAGAGGTAGGTAAATTAGACATGAGAATTCATTTCTATAAGATAGGAAGAAATAACCAACTGTTTTAGATAAAACGAAAGTTCACAGAAATCAAGTAAGAAGACGAAGTAAAAGCAGAGAGGGTGAGAAAACAAAGGAATGGAGAAGCGAGGGGAGAGGAAGAGGAAATGCATAGAAATCCTCTCAAGACTTTTGAGACTCCTGTTTGTACATGGAGTAACATTGCGACTCCTGTTTGTACATGGAGTAACATTGCGACTCCTGTTTCTACATGAAGTAACACTGAGACTCTTGTTTCTCATGGAGTAACATTGAGACTCCTGTTTCTCTTGGAGTAACATTGAGACTCCTGTTTCTCTTGGAGTAACATTGCGACTCCTGTTTCTACATGGAGTAATATTGCAACTCCTGTTTCTCATGGAGTAACATTACGACTCTTGTTTCTACATGGAGTAACATTGAGACTCCTGTTTCTTCATGGAGTAACATTGCGACTCCTGTTTCTACACGGAGTAACATTTCTACTCCTGTTTCTCATGGAGGAACATTGAGACTCCTGTTTCTACATGGAGTAACATTATGATTCCTGTTTCTACATGGAGTTACACTGAGACTTGTTTCTCATGGAGTAACATTGCGACTCGTGTTTCTCATGGAGTAACATTGCGACTCCTGTTTCTCATGGAGTAACATTGCGACTCCTGTTTCTCATGGAGTAACATTGCGACTCCTGTTTCTCATGGAGTAACATTGCGACTCCTGTTTCTACATGGAGTAACATTGCGACTCCTGTTTCTCATGGAGTAACATTGCGACTCCTGTTTCTCATGGAGTAACATTGCGACTCCTGTTTCCGCGACTCCTGTTCTACATGCTCATGGAGTAACATTTGACTCACATGGATAACAACTCCTGTTTCTACATGGAGTATTCTACTCCTGTTCTACATGGAGTAACATTTCTACTCCTGTTTCTACATGGAGTACATTGAACTCTGTTTCTCATGGAGTAACATTGCGACTCTGTTTCTCATGGAGTAACATTGAGACTCCTGTTTCTACATGGAGTAACATTGCGACTCTTGTTTCTACATGGAGTAACATTCGACTCTGTTTTCATGGAGTAACATTCTACTCTGTTTCTCATGGAGTAACATTGACTCTGTTTCATGGAATAACATTCGACTCCTGTTTCTACATGGAGTAACATTGGATCCTGTTTTCACATGGAGTAACATTGGGAGTAACATTGCGACTCTTGTTTCTCATGGAGTAACATTTCTACTCCTGTTTCATGGAGTAACATTGACTGTTTCTCATGGAGTAACATTGCGACGCCTGTTTTTCATGGAGTAACATTGCGACTCCTGTTTCTACATGGAGTAACATTGACTCCTGTTTCTCATGGAGTAACATTGCGACTCCTGTTTCTCATGGAGTAACATTGCGACTCCGTTTCATGGAGTACATTGCGACTCCTGTTTCTGGAGTAACATTGACTCCTGTTTCTCATGGAGTAACATTGCGACTCCTGTTTCTCTGCGACTCCTGTTTCTCATGGAGTACATTGCGACTCCTGTTTCTCATGAGTAACATGATAACATTTTGTACATGGAGTAACATTGCGACTCCTTTTTCTCATGGTGTGACATTGCGTCCCCTTTTTTCATGGAGTAACATTGCGACTACATGGAGTAACATTGCGACCCTGTCTCTCATGGAGTAACACTGACACTCCTGTTTCTACATGGAGTAACACTGCGCCCTCTTGTTTCTACATGGAGTAACATTGCGACTCCTGTTTCTCATAGAGTAACATTGCGACTCCTGTTTCTCATGGAGTAACATTGCGACTCCTGTTTCTCCTTGAGGAACATTGCGACTCCTGTTTCTACATGTAGTGACATTGCGTCTCCTGTTTGTACATGGTGTAACATTGCGACTCCTGTTTCTCATGGAGTAACATTGCGACTCCTGTTTCTCATGTTTTCATGGAGTAACATTGCGACTCCTGTTTCTCATGGAGTAACATTGCGACTCCTGTTTCTCATGGAGTAACATTGCGACTCCTGTTTTTCATGGAGTAACATTGCGACTCCTGTTTCTCATGGAGTAACATTGCGACTCCTGTTTCTACATGGAGTAACATTGCGACTCCTGTTTCTCATGGAGTAACATTGCGACTCCTGTTTCTCATGGAGTAACATTGCGACTCCTGTTTCTACATGGAGTAACATTGCGACTCCTGTTTCTCATGGAGTAACATTGCGACTCCTGTTTCTCATGGAGTAACATTACGACTCTTGTTTCTACATGGAGTAACATTACGACTCTTGTTTCTACATGGAGTAACATTGAGACTCTTGTTTCTCATGGAGTAACATTGCGACTCCTGTTTGTACATGGAGTAACATTGCGACTCCTGTTTCTCATGGAGTAACATTGCGACTCCTGTTTCTCATGGAGTAACATTCCGACTCCTGTTTCTCATGGAGTAACATTGCGACTCCTGTTTCCATGAGTAACATTGCGACTCTGTTTTCAGGAGTAACAGGACTCCTGTTTCTCATGGAGTAACATGCGAATGGGAAGTACGACTCCTGTTTCTCATGGAGTAACATTGCGACTCTGTTTCTCATGGAGTAACATTGCGACTCCTGTTTATGGAGTAACATTGCGACTCCTGTTTCTCATGGAGTACATTGCGACTCCTGTTTCTCATGGATAACATTGCGACTAGTTCATGGAGATGGAGTAACATTCGACTCCTGTTTCTCATGGAGTAACATTGCGACTCCTGTTTCTCATGGAGTAACATTGCGACTCCTGTTTCTCATGGAATAACCTGTTTCTCATGGAGACTTGTTTCTTATGGAGTAACATTGCGACTCCTGTTTCTCATGGAGTAACATTGCGACTCCTGTTTGTCATTGAGTAACATTGCGACTCCTGTTTCTCATGGAGTACCTGTTTCTCATGGACTCTGTTTCTCATGAGTAACATTGCGACTCTGTTTCTACTGGAGTAAGGAGTAACATTGCGACTCCTGTTTCTCATGGAGTAACATTGCGACTCCTGTTTCTCATGGAGTGACATTGCGACTCCTGTTTCTACATGGAGTAACATTGCGACTCCTGTTTCTACATGGAGTAGCATTCCAACTCCTGTTTCTCATGGAGTAACATTGCGACTCCTGTTTCTACATGGAGTAATATTGCAACTCCTGTTTCTCATGGAGTAACACTGAGACTCCTGTTTCTACATGGAGTAACATTGCAACTCCTGTTTCTACATGGAGTAACACTGCGACTCCTGTTTCTACATGGAGTAACATTGGGACTCCTGTTTCTCATGGAGTAACATTGCGACTCCTGTTTCTCATGGAGTAACATTGCGACTCCTGTTTCTACATGGAGTAACATTGCGACTCCTGTTTCTACATGGAGTAACATTGCGACTCCTGTTTCTCATGGAGTAACATTGCGACTCCTGTTTCTCATGGAGTAACATTGCGACTCCTGTTTCTACATGGAGTAACATTGCGACTCCTGTTTCTCATGGAGTAACATTGCGACTCCTGTTTCTCATGGAGTAACATTGCGACTCCTGTTTCTCATGGAGTAACATTGCGACTCCTGTTTCTCATGGAGTAACATTGCGACTCCTGTTTCTCATGGAGTAACATTGCGACTCCTGTTTCTCATGGAGTAACATTGCGACTCCTTTTCTCATGGAGTAACACTGCGACTCCTGTTTCTCATGGAGTAACATTGCGACTCCTGTTTCTCATGGAGTAACATTGCGACTCCTGTTTCTCATGGAGTAACATTGCGACTCCTGTTTCTCATGGAGTAACATTGCGACTCCTGTTTCTCATGGAGTAACATTGCGACTCCTGTTTCTACATGGAGTAACATTGCGACTCCTGTTTCTCATGGAGTAACATTGCGACTCCTGTTTCTCATGGAGTAACATTGCGACTCCTGTTTCTCATGGAGTAACATTGCGACTCCTGTTTCTACATGGAGTAACATTGCGACTCCTGTTTCTACATGGAGTAACATTGCGACTCCTGTTTCTACATGGAGTAACATTGCGACTCCTGTTTCTCATGGAGTAACATTGCGACTCCTGTTTCTACATGGAGTAACATTGCGACTCCTGTTTCTACATGGAGTAACATTGCGACTCCTGTTTCTCATGGAGTAACATTGCGACTCCTGTTTCTCATGGAGTAACATTGCGACTCCTGTTTCTCATGGAGTAACATTGCGACTCCTGTTTCTACATGGAGTAACATTGTGACTCCTGTTTCTCATGGAGTAACATTGCGACTCCTGTTTCTCATGGAGTAACATTGCGACTCCTGTTTCTACATGGAGTAATATTGCAACTCCTGTTTCTACATGGAGTAACATTGCGACTCCTGTTTCTACATGGAGTAACATTGCGACTCCTGTTTCTCATGGAGTAACATTGCGACTCCTGTTTCTCATGGAGTAACATTGCGACTCCTGTTTCTCATGGAGTAACATTTCTACTCCTGTTTCTACATGGAGTAACATTGCGACTCCTGTTTCTACATGGAGTAACATTGCGACTCCTGTTTCTCATGGAGTAACATTGCGACTCCTGTTTCTACATGGAGTAACATTGCGACTCCTGTTTCTCATGGAGTAACACTGAGACTCCTGTTTCTACATGGAGTAACATTGCGACTCCTGTTTCTCATGGAGTAACATTGCGACTCCTGTTTGTACATGGAGTAAGATCGCGACGTTTAGCTATCGACTTCAGAGTCGAGCTACAAGCCACGTCGTCATAATGCCAATATTGATGTTAAACTACCGATGAATAAATAATGCACACCGGTGTAACATTGTCATTCGGGCATGAATGATATGTGCAGATACAATACCTAGGTGCTTTTATTATTTACGCTCGCGCGTGTCTATCTATGGCTTTAATTTATCAACCCGTATATATAGAAATACATATTCATTTATATAATACTTGGGTGTGCATTTTGGTATTTTGGTGTGGAGCGGGGGGCGTAGCAGAGTGCCAAACTATGGGGGTAAAGACAGACTAGGTTTACCCGACGGATTTGTGTGTTGTGTCGTGTTGTGGGTGTGTGTCGTGTGGTGTGTTTGTGTGTAGAGTGTGTGTGTGTGTGGGGGGGGGGGGTGGGGGGGGGGGATGGGGGGGGGGGAGGTAGTAGGTGTAGGGTGTGTGTGTGTGAGTGAGTGTGTGTGAGTAGTGTGTGGTGTGTGGTTGTGTGGTATGAGTGTATGGGCGTTGTGTGTGTGTGTAGTGTGTTGTGTGTGTCGTATCGTGTGGTGTTGTGTGTGTGTGTATGTGTGTTGTCATTGGGTGTGTGTGTGTGTGTGTGGGAGTGTGAGTGTGTTGTGTGTGGTGGGTGTTTAGTGTGATAAGTGTGTGGTGTGTGGGTGGGTAGGTAGTACGGTTGTTGTCGTGTGGTATGTATATGGGTGAGTGGTGATGTGTTGTGAGTAAGTGTTGTTGTGTGTGTGTGTTTGGTGTGGTGTGTGTGTGAGTGTGAGTGGTGGATGGGAGTGTGTATGTGTAGTCAGCCTTCACCTAACTCACACGAGTGTGTGTGTGGGTGTCAGCTGTGTGTGAGTGATGTGTGTGAGTGAGTGTGGGTTTGTAGTGTGTGTGTGTATGTATATGGGTGTGTTGTATGATGTGTGGTGTGTGTGTTGTAGGGTGTGTGAGTGTGTGTGTGATGGAGTGGGGGGTAGTGAGTGTGTGTGTGAGTGGGAGTGGGTGTGGGTGTCTTTGTGGTGTATATATTGTATATAAAAATTCTTATATATATAAAATATTATATATGTGTGGGGATGTGTGTGTGTGGGTGTGTTGTTGTGTTGTGTGTGATGTCGGTGTGGTGGTGTGTGTGTGTTGTGTGGGTAGGTGTGGGTGTGTGTGTGTGTGTGTGTGGGTAGGGTATCGGTGAAGTGAAGTGGTAGTGTGTGTGTGGTTGTGTTTGTGTGTGTGAGTGTGGTGAGTGAGGTGGGGGGGGGTGGTGGGGGGGCGGGGGGGGGGAGGTATGTGTGTGGGTGTAGTGTGTGTGTGAGTTTTTGTGTGTCGTGAAGTGTCGTGGTGTGAGAATGAGGTGAGTGTGGTGTGAGTAGGTGATGGGTGTTGTGATTTGGTGTGGGTGAGTGGTGGTGAGTGTGTGTGAGTATGTGTGTGTGTGACAGTGGGGAGGATGTGTGGGTGACGTTTGTGTGTGTGGTAGTGAGGTCGAGTGGATGAGTGAGTGTTGGTGTGTGTCGGTACGTTACTGGGTCTTGAGTGTGAGAGATATATTGTTAGACGTAGTAGATATATATTATATAGATTTATTTATATATAGATAATATACTATATATTATATATTTAATATATAGTATAGACATTCAACATGTAGATATATATATATATATTTATATAGATATATATATATATATATTAATGTATATGTATATATATATAATATTTCTATATTATATATTATATTATATATATATATATTTATATTTATATTTATATGTATACATATAATACACACACACACACATATATATATATATACACACACATAAATATATACATATACATATATGTATATTAAATTTTCTCATCCATTGTCTTCATGGCTTTGTGAATTAAGTTTTAGATAAGGTACCGATGAAAATTCCAATGGCAATGTAACATCCAGGAGAGTGTACTTGGCGAACTCCCATGATTTCTGCCATTCCAACTCATTCCAAACAATGAGATATATTGTATACGTAATATTGATGTATTATGTTCCGAAAACAAGAAATCATAAATCTTATTGATACTGATATCATATATGCAATATGAAACCGCTTTGATACAGTGTATGGTGAGAAAATCGTGAGCCAGCCGATCGTTCAAACATTAAGCATTAGATTACTCGAGAAACAGTTTGGCTTTATTATGAATGGCTAACGTGGCGGGCAAAGCAGTGGGAACGTGTGGTTTTTATGGCATACTCCAGTGTGTCCTAGGGGGAGTAGTATAGATAAATTTGAGGGGGGGAAGGCGTGTCGTGGGTACTGTGGGGTGTTGGAGTTGGGGTAGGGGGGGGGAGGGCAATTATTTGGATGTATTTGTGGTGTGATCTTGTCAGACTTATGTGTGGATCTAGGTCTCTGTATCCCCCACATAATTATGTGAGGGTTGTGCTGTGGAGTGTGGTGTGAGTGTGTGGAGAGTGTGTGTGGTGGTGTGTCGTGTGAGTGTGTAGTCGTAGTGTGTGGGTGTGCTTATGTAATGTATGTATAGTTGTTGTGTGTGTGAGTGGTGTGAGAGTTGTGTTGGTGTTTGTGGTGAGGGGGGGATGTGTCTGTGTGGGTGTGTGTGTGTGTTGAGTGTGTTTGGGGGTTTTGCGTGTGATGTGTGTGTGGAGTAGTGAGTGTGTGTGATGTGTGTGTGTGTGTGAGGGTGTTACGTCTTGTGTATATGTTCTCGTGTGTGGGTGTGTAGTGGGTGAGTGATATAGCGAATATTGAGTGAAATTTCTTATATAAAATATAGGATATAGATATATATAGAAATGTACACCTACCATACTATACAATATATATTTATGTATATTACATATATTGTAGTATATATATACTATTTATATATAAATATATATATATAATATATATCCACACACAACACACTTATATATTATATTATATATATATATATAATATATATATCTATATATATATATATAGAATATAGAATTTGTATACATATACATATTTATAGAAGATATATGTACCTAATATATATCATATTATATATATATATAGTTAATATATTTTATATATATATAATATATATAATAATATATATATTACTAATATACACACACACACACACACATACACACACCTTCACTAGACAGTTTGATCATTAGGCTGACCCAAAGTGGCACCTCCGATGAACCGGTTCCACGTGAGCGTTTCTGGCATGGAAATTGGTTTCGTTGTAGATTCATTTTCGAGTTGAAGCAAGTGAAAAAAAAAAAAAAAAGCAATGGAGAATCCCCGTGGTTCTTTTTCCCCGGAGACCCAGCTAACGAGGAAGGCTATCTCCGCCGTCGCTATTTTTTTTTTTTTTTTTTTAGCAGGACTGATATTCGCCAGACATTGACATCTACATTAAGCTTGTGGATCAGTTGCGCTGAGTAACTGGAGTTGAGCGTGTCGAGCAGGTGGCCTTCTGAGGTCGGGCGTGTGCGCGGCGGCAGCCCCCCCTGCAAAGCCAGAGTGAGAGCGAGCAAGAAAGAAAAGAGCGCGAGCGCGGGCTCGTGTTAGTGTGTGAGTTACTTGTAGATGTAGAGTGAGATAGTAGTGTTTAGTGTTGATATTTAGAATGGTTAGATAGGGGGATAGAAGATTTTATTTGCATGGGGGGAGGTATGGTGCGCGTGTGTTTTATCTCATCATAAACCACAATAAAAAATGAAAAGACAAAGGTGTACAGAAGGAATAGGGAATTATAGAAAATGGATTTTGTGAATTGTGGGGGGGGGGTTATGTTAATAGGATTCTTGAGATCCCTCGCGTAAACGGAAAGGACCTGGAGGAGAATGCCAGGTATGAGAGGAGAGGGTGCTCGGGACTGCTCCGGTTTGTTTGTTAAGAAGTGTGAGTGTGTGTGTGTGTGTGAGTCACTGAGTAGAGATTACTGATGTGTTGATATTATATATTATATATCATATATATATATATATATATTCTATATATTACATAATATATACTATATATATATATATTATTATATATATATATTAACATAGTATATATTATATCTATATATATATATATCTATATATATATATATATATAATATTATTATGTAATTATATTTATATATATATATATATATCTTAATATATATATATATATATTTATTATAAATATATATATATATATATATTACTCGACATCACCTGGGCGGATAGTTGCCACATCTCTCAGCCGCTTTGCTACTTCCCCGTCGCTGTAGCACCGCTGGCAGAACTGCTCATCTTTAACATCTGTTAGTGAAGTCGACACCTCCCACTGACACATCTGTACATTCCCCAGGTTTTAGAGAAAACAGTTTTTCTTTGCAGATTTTAGCAATGGCTTTTCTTTCTATCCATGTAATACAATATACGAATGGAGCTTCAGTTCTTCCTACTGTAGCCTGTGGATATTCATTGTTCGTTTATTTCAAACTGACCATGACAACTATGAAATAGAATTTGGCAAAAAAGGAAACAAAATCAGAAAGTAATATCTATTACATTCAGTATTTCAAGTAGAATAGAATATATAATAGGAATAGCATCCCTGCTAATAACAGTAATATAAAGTGAAGTATTGTGCAACAAAGAAGTGCTTAATGAATTTAAGGAGATGAAAAAATTAAATCGGAAACAGAACAATACGAGGATATTGCAAAATCATCATTAGCTGTAAATTATACATTTTTTCAATACATATTTTCCTCAATCACTTGAAAATGAATATCACAGTAAAACATAAATTCGCCATATGATTACATGATACTTAATGAAACAATGAAGGCTACATATAACCTTCTGATTATTTTTCAAATAATAGTATTTACTTTTGAAATAACAGATTGCTCTCGAATGCCACACAAAAATATATATCAAAATGCTAGTGACTGTGATTCATTATTGGCGTATTTTCTCTATCAAAATTATGATTAATCTGCCATGCATGATGAAATGAATTATACGAAAAATATGCTAATGATCAGGACTAGTGTTAAAGGACTAGGGCTGGCTGGTGTCGGGAACTGCTTTGGTGAGGGTGGATGGGGCGTTGGTCGTGGATGGTGTGGGTGTGGTAAGAACGGTATGTGGGTAGAAGGGGAGTGTGAGTGTGGGCGTACGAGTGAGTGAGATATAGATATATAGTATTTATATATATATATTATATGAAATATGAATAGACATAGGAAGAGTTAGGTGTGATATTTTTTATATACATATAAGTATATAATATATATATATATATATTTATATAGATATGATATATAAGACATAGATAGATATGTATATATAATAATATTAAAATATTATTTATACATATGATATCTATCTTCTATACACACACAAACACATCTCGCTCTCTATCGCTCTCTCTCTCTCCTCTATATATATTATATATATTTTTATATATATATGATATATATATATATATATATATATATATATTAATATATATATATATATGTATATATATATATATATTTATATAATATATATATATAACACACACATCTATATATATATTTCAACATCATTCATCATAAACGT
>NW_028234429.1:2886264-2889503 GCF_977035675.1 Penaeus japonicus
GAGTATTTTAATGCGCAAAAGGAAATTTATAGCAAGGGTTTGAATACGTACAAATCACGGGGTGTTTTTTTATTTTTTATTTTTATTTTATTTTATTTTTTTATAGAAAAGGTCTATTTCTATGAAAAGCTGGATCTTATCCGTTTCACGCATGGTCTAAAGATCTCTTAATTAGATAATCACATTCTTTACGACCGAAAAAAATAAAGAATAATATTAAAACATTAACATTTTATGGGCGTCATTTACGAAGGAATAAAACCGACTGTAAAAATTAATAGGCACAATTTATACCTAAAATTTTGCACAGCGTGAATCTACTGTGCATGACAGAGAAAACCTGATCCAGGAAACATCACAAACTTTAATAAAACTAGGAAATGGAAGTGAAAAATAACATTATACCTAAATAGCTGAAAAACGTCACGTCCCTCCGGCCACCTGGCATTTTAACGTTGCCGTTTAGTTCTCTTGAATATCATACCAGGATGTGTGGGTTTTGGCTGTTGATGCATGATCTAGTTGGGGAGTAATCATGCTATTATGTGCAATGGCGATGGTTTATTGGGTAGCAGTGGGGGGCCGTGTTGGTCTACGTTCCCCCTGGGTCGCTCTTCTGCCTCTCTCCCTTCCGACGTCCTTGCTAGCGGGGTTCCCGTTTCATCTGGGGGGTAGGGGAGTGGGGTAGTTTAACGCATGAATACACCTCCTCGCTGCTTCAGAGGCTGAGTCACCTTACCGCGCTGGGTACCCCCTGTATCGAGTCTGGCGATCTCCATTATCTGATCCGTGCTCTCCCTCCTCCTTCCCCTTACCCCCCTCTCTTCTCCTCTCTCCTCCTCCTTCCCCTTACCCCTCTCTCTTCCCCTCTCTCCTCCTCCTTCCCCCTTAGCCCCTTCTCTTCTCCTCTCTCCTCCTCCTTCCCCCTTACCCCCCTCTCTTCTCCTCTCTCCTCCTCCTTCCCCCTTAGCCCCTTCTCTTCTCCTCTCTCCTCCTCCTTCCCCCTCACCCCCCTCTCTCCTCCTCCTTCCCCCTTCCCCCCCTCTCTTCTCCTCTCTCCTCCTCCTTCCCCTTACCCCACTCTCTTCTCCTCTCTCCTCCTCCTTCCCCCTTACCCCCCTCTCTTCTCCTCTCTCCTCCTCCTTCCCCCTTACCCCCCTCTCTTCTCCTCCTTCCCCCTTACCCCCCTCTCTTCTCCTCCTTCCCCCTTACCCCCCTTTCTTCTCCTCTCTCCTCCTGCTTCCCCTTACCCCCCTCTCTTCTCCTCCTCCCCCCTTCCCCCCCCCCCCTCTCTTCTCCTCTCTCCTCCTTCTTCCCCCTTACCCCCCTTTCTTCTCCTCTCTCCTCCTCCTTCCCCTTACCCCCCTCTCTTCTCCTCTCTCCTCCTCCTTCCCCCTTACCCCCCTCTCTTCTCCTCTCTCCTCCTCCTTCCCCCTTACCCCTCTCTCTTCTCCTCCTTCCCCCTTACCCCCCTCTCTTTCCCTCTCTCCTCCTCCTTCCCCCTTACCCCCTCTCTTCCCCTCTCTCCTCCTCCTTCCCTATTACCCCATTCTCTTCTCCTCTCTCATCCTCCTTCCCCCTTACCCCCCTCTCTTCTCTTCTCTCCTACTCCTTTCCCCCCTCTCCTCCTCCTTCCCTCTTACCCCCTCCCTCCCCCTTACCCCCCATCTCTTTCCCTTCCCCTATTCCTCCTTCCCCCTTACCCCCCTCTCTTCCCAATCCAATATTATATCCTCTGCGACACAGACAGATCGCGCACGCATGCACTCTCTCACGCCACAGCACCCAATGTATCGACGGAGCCTCCCGAATGACGATAAAACCTCGGGGTATCCTTGCTTTATGGGGCTATAAATGTTAATGGGCCACAATACAATATTTTCACCCTACTTCAGAGCACGCAAAGTCACCGGATCTCGTTGGGAGGCGCTGGAGTGGGGGAAAGGGGGAGGAGGGGTAGGGGAGGAGGGGTAGGAGGCAAGGCGTTGGAGGGGAGGGGAGGGGAGAGGGGGGGAGGGGAGAGGGGAGGGGAGGGGAGAGGGGAGGGGAGAGGGGAAAGGCGCTGGAGGGAAGGGGAGGGGGAGGAAAGTAGAAGAGGGAGTACGAGGAGGGGAATGATAGTATGGGGAGAGGAAGAGGGTGAATTTTGGAATGCGGAGAGGAAACGGGTGAATTTTGGAATGGGGAGAGAAAGAGAAGGAGAAGGATGGAATGGGAGAGAAAGAGAAGGAGAATGATAGTGCGGAGAGAAGAACAAGTGGAGTAAGATGGTATGGTGAGGTTGAGGATGCGGAGGGATAGGGAGAGGGTGAAAAGGGCGATAGGATGGGGAGATGGAGGAAGAGAGGGGACGGATGGTCGGGTGGGATGGGGATGGAGAAGACTGAGAAGGGATGATATGGATGGAAAGGGAAGTCAGGATGAGGGATAAAAGGGGAGAGGTAGAGGGAGGAGGGGGGGGGATGGGGGGGTAGGGGGGGGGGGGGGGGGGGGGGCGGGGGGGGAGGGGGGGGGGGGGGGCAGCGGGGGGGGGGGGTGCGAAGGGGGGGGGGGGGGGGGGGGGGAGGGGGGGGGGGGGTGGTGGGGGGGGGGGGGGAAGGGGAGGGGGAATTGGGCCGGGACAGGGCCCCGGCCGCCTTCGATAAAACCCACCACCCCCCCAACTCCAACCCCAACCCCCATCCCCCCCCACCCCGTGCACCCCCCCCCCCCCCCCCCCCCCACCTATCTTCCCAACCCCCCCCCCGCCTCCCCCCCCCACCCCGACGAGTAACCCAACCCCCCCACCCCCGCCCCCCACCTAACCCCCACCCCCTTTCATCCAAAGTCGGCCCTGAGTTTGTCATGTACAAGGATTGACTTCAGCATTTCATTCTCGATAAATATGTAATGGTATTTGATTATTGAAATCAGCTTTTGTGACCCTCATGCCACGGATTTTGTTTTGTACATCTCTTTATTACATAAATTAAACAATTGTAACACTGTATTTGTTGTTGAACCATCGTCATTACTGTTCTTACTATCATTGTCGTTGAGGTCATTATTCATTATCATAATCATTGTTGTTATCCTTTTTGATATCATCATAATCATCATACTAATTAATGATCGGTGATAATAGCTATATGTATTTTCACAAAAATATTAGCATTATTATTACTATGGTGCTCTTGTTTATCATTCATGACAGTAACAAAAATAGTTCTTCTAGTAGAAAAGGTTATAATTAATTGAAA
>NW_028234429.1:2902103-2907103 GCF_977035675.1 Penaeus japonicus
TCTTTCTCCCCTCTCTTTTTCCCTCTCTCCCCTCTCTCTTCTCCTCTCTCTCTCTGAGCTCTCTCCTTCTCTCCTCTTCTCACCTCCTCATCCTCTCTCCTCACTCTCTTCTTCCTCACCTCCATCTCATACTCTACTCATCTCTCTCTCTCTCACTCTCATCTCTCTCTCCCCTCCTCTCTCAGGTAATTCCTCCTCTCTTCTCCCTCTCGTGCTCCTCTGCTCCTCTCTCTCCTCAACTCCTCAATCACACCTCCCCTGCTCTCCCCTCCTCTCCCTCTCACCTCATCTCTCTCCCTCTCCTCTCCATTTTCTTCTCCTCTCTCTTCAGCTCCTTCGTCCCCCCTCAGCTCTCACCACTCTATTCTCTCTCGCTCCATTGTCTCTTCCTCTCTCTCTCATCCTCTCATCCCCTCCTCCTCCTCTCCTCTCCCCTCCCTCACTCTCTCGTCTCTGTCCTCCTCTCCTGTATCCTCTGTCCCCTCCACCCAACCTCTCCTCCTCCTCTCTCTTCCCTCACCCTCCATCCAACCTCGACCCTTCCGCTCCTCTCACTTCCTCATCTCCTCGCCACATTTTCACTCTTCCTACATTCTTTTTACTCTCTTCTCTTTTTTTCTTCACTTATCCCCCCCCCCTTTCCTTCTTCCGCCTTTCTCCTTTTCTTATTTTATATCGTTTCTTTCCAATGTTTCTTTCCTTCCCCCTTTTTCTTCTTCCTTACGTTTCTTTCTTTCTCTCTTTCTCCTCCTTCTTCTTTCTTTCTCTTTCTTTGTCATCTCCACTTCTTCTTCTCTTTTTTTCTTTCTTCTTTTCTTTCCTTTCTTTATTTTTTATTCTTTCTTATTGTTTCCTCTTTCCCTTCATTTCCTTCTCTCCTCACCTTCCTCTCTCTCATCTCTCTTCTAGCTCACTCGTTCTCTCCATCCTCTTCCTGCCCTCCGCTCCTCCCTCCTCCTCTCTCCTCCCTCTCCCTCTTCCCTCCTCCCTCCGTCCATATGACCTCGCTCTCGCTGCTCTCGTCTCTCTCTTTGTCCTCATCTCTTCTGTCTTTCTCCTTTTCCTCCCTCCTCCTGTGGTTGCTGTCTTGCTCTCTCTTCCTCTCTCCTTCTCTCTCCCTCACTCCCGTCATACTCTTGTTCCTCTCATCTCCCATCACGCACACACAATACACACACCCCTGCGCTCCATATGCTTTAGGAATAAAAAAAAAAAAAAAAATCTTACTTCCTACATAACGTGTTCTGACTCAACGTATTTTATTATGATAATTGTTTGGTGGTTTGATGACCACCTACAGCCTTATTCTCTTTTCTTTAGCCTTTTTCCCCCCTTTTTTCTCGGTTATTTTTCCCTCAAGTACTCCCCTACTCTAAGAGTGGAAGAAAAAATAAAAAACATGTTTATTTCGTGATTCTTGTTTACTGGACTTGTATATTATATGGCTTGAAAAAGATACAATGCTGATTACGATTGCTAGAACTGTCCATTGTAATTAAGACTATATCAAGCAATTTTGTTTTTGTGTTTTTTGTTTTGTTTTTTTTTTTTTTTGTGTTTTTTTTTTTTTTTTTTTTTCCCTTTTTTTTTTTTTTTGTTTTTTTCTTCAACTCTCTCTACCTTCCCTCATCCCTCCTCTGGCCTCCACTCGCCGTTCCGTCCCCAGAGCGACCACAAGCAGGCTCTCTTTCCTCCCAACCCCTCCCTCAGTTGTTTGAGTCGAGCGGTCCCTACTCTGCATAAGGAAACGGAAAGTTGACGTCTATTCTTTTCGTAGTTTTTATAGAAACGTTTTTCTTTCTTGTTTTTTTCTCGGATATTTCAAATTCCTTCACTGGCTCCCGCGGGGGTTTCAGTTGGGTGCGCGCTCCGGCACCCAGCCCGCCCTGTATTGAAACACGTGTTTATTCAACGGTTGTGAGTTTTTTATTATAGGGCTCTGATTGTTGTATCCACTCATACAAGCCACACTACAACGCAAAAGACGCGTCGCACCCACACACGGCACGAATGCACGCACGCACACGCACCTCGCACGCTGCACGCACACATACATACACAACCCAAAAAAAAAAACACACACACACACAACACACAAACGACGCCACAGAAGTTATATAACAAGACAAAGGAATTAACAAACAAATAAACAAGCATATACACATGCATACGTGGATACATACAGACATATGTACATACATACACTTTTTTTCTCTCTCTCTCTCATCCTGTTCTCTCTCTTGCTCTCTCCACCTCATATCCTCTCATCTCTCCCTCTCTGGTCCTCGCTCTCCTACCATCATTCTCTCTCTCAACCATCTTCTCTCCTCCTTCTCTCTTCCTCCTCCGTCTCCGTCCCCTCTTCCGCCTCTTCTCTCTTCCGTCTTCTCCTCACTCACTCTCTTCTCTCCTCCAACCCACCCAGCGCTTCAATGTAGATTCTCCCTCCAATATCACCTCCAGCTCTAGGCGTCGCGTCCGCTCCTCATCCCACTTCCTTCTCCTCCTGTCCTCTCTCCTCTCTCTCTCTCCTTCCCCTCTCATCTCTCCATCGCTCTCATCTTCCCCCTCAGACCTCCTCTCCCCCCCCACCCCGCTCTCTCTCTCTCTCCTTTCGCCACCTCTCTCTCTCCTCTCCTCCTCTCTCCCGCTCGCGGGGTTCTCTCTCGTCCTCTCTCTCCTCTCCTCTCCTCTCCTCTCCTCTCCTCAACCTCCGTCAGCTCTCGGCCTTCCTCTCTCCTTTCTCCAGCCTCTCCCTCTCACTGCTTCTTGGCCTCTCCCCCTCTCCGATCTCCTCTCCCTCCTTTGTTTTCTTGTCTTTCTCTCTCTCTCCCTCTCTCCCTTTCTTTCGTCCTCTTCCTCCCTCTCTCTCTCTTTCTCCTCTCCTCTCCTCTCCTCTCTCTCTCTCCCTTTCTTTCGTCCTCTTCCTCCCTCTCTCTCTCTTTCTCCTCTCCTCTCCTCTCCTCTCTCTCTCTCCCTTTCTTTCGTCCTCTTCCTCCCTCCCATTTCCCCGCCCGTGCCCTATTGTGCAGGGAGTCTATAGAGGAAGGGACATTATATGGTCCTTGTTGTTGGTCACTTTGAAAGAGGAAACTTCGGTTAGTTTGGCTTTTCTGCACCACAAGGACTCGTTCCAAAATAGGCGATAGTTATGGTATGTGCTAAGGGCGTGTGTCCCTGGCCTTATGTTTGTTTGTGTCTATTTACGTCGGTGAACTTAGGTGTATTATTGTTAGTGTTTGCTTTTGTATGTGATTGTACAATTTCTTTATAGATATATAAAGATATCCAAACATGTACAGTAAGTGTCGCGTGAATCATGATGAAAAAAAGTTGATGTATGAGATGAAGGTTCATGATGATGTGGTCTGTGATATGTCCCTAGTGATGGAGATGGCGTGATGTACTTACGTCACAAGCCTGCATGGGTTTTAGTTTGTTTGTGTGTGTTTTTTGAGTGTGGAGGTTAGTTTGGTGAGAGAGTTTGGGTTTGTTTTCTCACGGAGGTCGCTGCGTCAGCATGTGTTCAGTTTGAATTCTTTATAATCCCCTTTTTTTTTTTTTTTTTTTTTTTCCTCCACTCTTTCATCTTCTTCCTCTTCCTGAGTTTGATTTATTTGTTCTTTCATTCGTCCTTGTATTTTTTTTTTTCTTCTTCTTTCTTTGATATATTTCAATTTAGATGTTCATTTTTCTTATTATTCACGTCTTGCCTTTATTCTCGTTTTGTATCCTCTGTCTTTATCTTCTTGTCCCTCATCTTTCACTTTCTCCTCCTCAGCCAACTTCTTCCTCCTTCTCCTCCTCTGCACCTCCTCCAGCTCCCCCTTTTCTTCTTCCTCCTCCTCCAGCTCCCCCTTTTCTTCTTCCTCCTCCTCCAGCTCCCTTCTTCCCCCTTTCCACCCCTTTTCCTTCTTCCTCCTCCTCCAGCTCCCCCTTTTCTTCTCCTTCTTCCTCCCTCCTCCTCCTCCCAGCCCCCTCCCCCCACATTTCTTCCTCCTCCTCCTCCAGCTCCCCTTTCTTTTCTTTCCTCCTCCTCCTCCTCCTCCTTCTGAATACGGAACCAGTCTTATAACCGGAAAAGGCCGGCCGGCTTAGGAATTGAATAATGATGGATGAAGTCCCATTCTAATCTCCTTTGCGGGCTATAACGCTAAATTGCGTTAGCGCTGTTTGGACTTGTTAGAGGCCCGCTGCACTTGAGGTGAAATTATACAGCGATGCGAGACGCGGGCGGTCATTCAGTTCGCGTTGAGTTGGGGGGAAGTGACTCTGTCGTGGGGGGTGGGCGTTTGCCGTGAGGGGCGAGACGCGTCGTGTACGCCACAGCGCGTGGACGTTGTCGTTTAACGTTCCCCAGTCGTTCGTGTCTGAGGGCGAGTTCCGTTAACTCGGTAAGGTGGGTAAGATAGGTGGAATATCTAGTGCCAGTGTGCCCAGTGCCAGTGATGATTGTCAGGTGAGTTTAGTGTGTGTGAGTGAATATGATCAAAGGTGTGATGGGGCACCAGGGGTTGGGCAGTACGCTGGATGTCATTCCCTTCGACATGGTGAATAGCATTGGTATTTTGATGTGCATTGTTGACCTGTTTTTTCTACTGTCTTTCATACATACATACATACAAAAATATATACATACATACATACATATACATATACACGCACACACACATTATATATATATATATATATATATATATATATATATATATATATATATATATGTATATATATATACATACATACACACACACAACACACAACTAACACACACACACACACAAACCAACACCACAAAGAACACACACACACACAACACACACACACACACACACACATATAATTAACACACACACACACACATATATATATATATGTGTGTGTGTTTAGTGGTTGTTTATGTTTATATATGCCTATATGTAATGTTAAGTGAGTTTTTTGTCGTTTGTGTTCGATTGTTTTGGTGTTTTTTTTTTTTTTATTTTTATCATAATATACTC
>NW_028234429.1:2912103-2914603 GCF_977035675.1 Penaeus japonicus
GATGGGGAGGAGGGGGCAGGGGGCAGGGGGGGTAAGGGGCTGGCTAGGAGCGTGCAAAGGGGTCAGGGAAGAGAGAAAGAGAGAAGAGGGAGGAAGAGCGATTAACGAGGAGAGAAAGTAGGAAATGTGGGAAAGAGGAAGGAGGAAGGTGTTTCGCGTGCTTGTTTGTGTGTGTTTTTTGATGTGCGAAGATTTTGTTTGTGGTGTGTACATTCGTGTGCATATCACGTACCCTGTTACACGTTTATATCTACGTATTTGATGTATACGTATGTGTGTATGTTTGTTTGTTTGTACGCGTGCATGTGTAAAAGCAAGGATGTATGTGTTGGCACGTGACCCCGCGAGCACTAACGCTGGACTGTAGAAACGGCAATGGCATCTATTGCTGCCCGACTTCCTTCACTTCCGCGATCCTATGGCTGTCATGGCAACCCCCTCGTGCCAGCCCTGCTCTGACACATGGCTCTCCATGCTGAAGCTCACGCGGTAACTGGAAAAGCGTAGCCTTTATGTGAACTGTAATAGAAACGCATAGATCTTGGTTTCGATGTGGGGGAGAGATAGAGATTAAGAAAGACGTGTATTTAGACACACGCACACGCACACGTACACGCACACGCACAAACGCACACGCACACGCACACGCACACGCACACGCACACACACACACACACGCACACGCACACGCACACGCACACGCACACGCACACGCACACGCACACGCACACGCACACACACACATGAATATAGAATATATATATATATATATATATATATATATACATATATATATGTATATATATTTATGTATATATATATACATATATACATATATACACACACACACACACACACACACACACACACACACACACACACACACACACACACACACACACACACACACACACATACACACACACACACACACACACACACAAATACACACATACACACACACACACACACACACACACACACACACACACACACACACACACACAACATATATATATATATATGTATGTATATATATATATATATATATATATATATATATATATATATATATACTGTATTATATATATATATATATATATATATATATATATATATATAAATATATATATACTGTATATATTGTATATATATTAAATATATATATATATTTATATATATATATATATATATATATATATATATACATATACACACACATATACACATATGTATGTATGTATATATGTAGTTTTTATATATATATATAATATATATATATATATATATTTTTTTAATATATATATATATATATATATATATATACATACATACATATATATATATACATATACACACACATATACACATATGTATGTATGTATATATATGTGTGTATATATATATATATATATATATATATATATATATATATATATATATATATATATATAGAGAGAGAGAGAGAGAGAGAGAGAGAGAGTGGGGATTGAGGGTAGAGGAGAGAGAAGAAGGAGTGGGGAAAGAGAGAGAGAGAGAGAGAGAGAAATAATGAGAAAGAGAAGAGAAGAAAAGAAAAGAGAAGAGAAGAGAAGAGAAAGAGGAAGAGAGAGAGAGAAAGTGGGATAAATAGATAGAATGATATATGTAAAATATGTAGATAGATAAGCATAGAAGAAATAAAAAAAGATAAATCTAAGTGGGAAGAAGAGAGCACTTCTCTAGGATGATTGCTCGGGACCCCACTCCTAGTGCAGGAAAAGGACTTGTTTCGGCTGAACTGTGCAGAACCTCTCGCTGGTCTGAGGGGCGTCTGCTGTACAGCCGACGATGACGTTGTAAAGGCGTGAGTCACAGGGGCAAGAGGATGTGGGCACACCTGGGTGGTAGGGGTTTGGGGTGGGAGGGGGAGGGGGTAGAAGGTGTTTAGGGGACAGGGTATGGGGGGTTAAGACTCTAGCTACAGCTTAAAGGTGAAGTACCTCCCCGTGGGCTAACCGCAGGGATATCAGGCAGCGCTTTACACTCCATGTGATGTTGTCTTGTCCTTCTGGGTCTTGTTTTGATGGCTCGCCCTCGTCGTTGTCCACTCGGCGGCGTGTCTCCTTGGCGCTAGAAAGGCAATAAAGCTACAAACGACTGGTAGTTCCTTAGGTAGGGTTTGTGCAGCTGGCGAGTGGACATGTCTCAGAAAGGTGCAGGAGATTCATTGATGTATGTGTACAACTTTCTATTAACAGTCTTATGACTATAGAATTAATGATTGTTATTTCATTCTTACGATTAATTATCAGTAGTCAACAATGACAGATACGTAAATATGAGAGTTGTTGTAATAGAAGTAGAAGCAGAAAAAAAAAGAAGAAATGCAAATGAAAGAAGTAAAAGAAAATTAGAGAAAAGGGGATGATAACAAGAAGGAGAAGAAAGAAACAAGACATCAGCAACAAAGCAGAAGAGAGAGCGTTAATTAAGAGAGGCCATTCATCAGAACCGAGAA
>NW_028234429.1:2919603-2921321 GCF_977035675.1 Penaeus japonicus
ATTATTATCGTCATTTTATTTAAATGCTCTCATCCCTAATATTTTGTTATATGTTATTTGTTTGTTTTTCCTTTTGCTTGTACTTCTTTTTCATCATCTTCGTTTCCATCGTCCCTTTCTATCGTACTTCCTTGTCCATTTATTTTTAATCTTTTACCAATCTGATTATCATCATTTCTTATACTGCTCTTCCTTCCTTTAATCTATCCATCCTTTTTAACTCTCGCTCGTCCATGAAGTCATGATAATAATGTCTCCTCCCCCCCCCCCAGCATCCCCTCCCCGTCATCCGATTCTCATTCCCTCCTTCTAATCCTTCCTCATCTCCTCTGTTACTACCCTTATCCTTTTTATCCGAGATCTTGGGACGTCCTGGCGAGCTGCTCAAATTGTCTTAGAATTGTTTCTTCTCTTCCACTTTCGTTATTTCCCCTCCTTTACCTCCTCTCTCTGCCCTTGTCCCTTTCCTTCATATTTCTCCAGCTCCGTTTTCTTCTTTTCTCCCCTCTTCCTTCTCCTAACCTCTTCCTCTTCCCTCTCCTTATTCCTCCTCTTTTCTTCTTGTATCTTTTCCTCTTTTTTTTTCTTCTTTCCCCTTCAAAAAAAAGAAAAAAAACAAAACAGTACGACCAGGAGACTGCGGACCAGATTGTCTTAGACTGAAATCTGTGCGGTCGAGTCTTCGTCTCATTGCTGGAATTTTCGACGAGCTCTTTGTGATCAATACCGATGCTCTCTTGTTTTCATGATCTGACTCTTTTCTTGCCCTTTTTTTCTCTTTCACTGTCTTCCTTAACCGATTTGTATTCTCTCTCTCTCTCTCTCTATCTATCTATCTATCTATCTATCTATCTATCTATCTATCTATCTCTCCCTCCCTCTCCCTCTCTCTCTCTCTCTCTCTCTCTCTCTCTCTCTCTCTCTCTCTCCCATCGTCTTCTCTCCTCTCTCTCTCTCTCTAGCTCAGGCTCTCTCATCCTCTAGCTCTCTCTAGCGTCCTAGTCTGGCTCTATCTCTCTCCCTAGTTCTCTACCCCCCCCACCCTCTCTCGTCTCTCTCTCTCTCTCTATCTCTCTCTCTCATACACACACATTCACACGTTCATACTTCTACTCAAATTCATTTGGTTAGTTTTGATGATATTTCACGTCAGGAATTAATGAATTGGATATTGTATAAAATAATCATATTCTATTATTTTAATGTATGCATTGCATTGCAGTAATTAAATCAATGAAAATAACATTGCAATCGTTCGCAAAACGCGGTAAACACTTTTGTATTTCAATCAAGAGAATAGTATCCATAATTTTATATAATATATGTATTTTTTATTTTTTTATTTTTTTTATAACGATTTTTCATTCTTTAGTGCCTATTTTAATGTAACGCAGATGTTACTGGAAAGTGACGAAAACCGTGACAATTCAACTAACGTTATCTATTTTCTTTATATGAAAAAATTTAAAAATATAATTATTAAGAAATAATTAGGCGACATGGTGCAGTATAGCATATTCCGGGAGTCCGACTCATTCTTTATTAGCATTATAAAAAGCGGTTCAAGATTTTTTTACAAAGGTTTTCTAATGCGTTTTTTTCGGAATCAGTGTGTGATTAATCTGGTCGGTTGTTATAATCCTTTCGTTCATCCGCTGTGGCCGAAGTCACGACGATTTTATTTGCTATAGGGAATATATTTAGTGGAAGATTTATTT
>NW_028234429.1:2931421-2942062 GCF_977035675.1 Penaeus japonicus
CGAATTTCAAGGCATCGTCAGTGTTTTAGTTTTTCATTCTTTACTTTCCTTCCTTGCAGTCATTCCAAGGACGCCTGAAGTTAGATAATTTATTTCATGTCGAGGGAGAGAAAATGTTCATGTCTGAGTATCAGAATACACTGCATCAGAAATGTGCATATATATATATATATATATATATCGTATATTATATATATATAATATATATATATATATATATATATATATGATACTTATAATATATATATATATATATATATATATATATATATATATATATATATATATTAATATTATATATCATCATCATCATCATCAGCCTGTAACAATCCACTGCAGGACGTAGGCCTCTCTCAACCTTTTCCAGTCGTTCCGGTCTTTTGTCCTCTGATTCCAGTTTACTCCTGCGAAGTTCGCTATTTCATCCCGCCATTTAGTCATTGGTCTTGCCCTGGGTCTCTTTGTGTCGTGTATTACGCATTCTGTTGTTCTTTTTGTCCACCTGTTGTCCTGTCTCCGATATATGTGTCCAACCCATTGCCACTTTTTCTTCTTGATGCTCTTGAGTATATCCTCAATTGTTGTTTGCTGCCTGATCCATGTGGCCCTTTTCTTGTCTCTTAAGCTAACTCCTAGCATAAGCCTTTCCATTCCTCTTTGGGCGCTTACTAATTTCCTCTCGAGTGCCTTGGTCGTAGTCCATGTCTCTGATCCATATGTCATGACGGGGAGGACACATTGGTCAAAGATCTTTCTCTTTAGACATAGTGGCAGACGACCTCGTAATATATTACTATGTGTACCGAAGGCACTCCAACCTAGCCTGATTCGCCGTTTTATCTCGGCTTCGCAGGATGTACTCGACTAGATGAGTTGCCCTAGGTATACATACTCATTCACTGCTTCTAGTACATCGCCCTGTATTTGTATTTGTTTAACTGGGGTTCGACTGTTGAACATGACTTTAGTCTTTTTCAAGTTCATTTTAAGGCCAATCTTCAGACTTTCCCTATTCAAATCGCTTATTAATTGTTGTAATTCATCTGCTGACTCGCCGAAATGAACAATGTCATCTGCAAATCTTAGATTGCTTAAGTGCTCATTCCCTATTTTAATCCCTCTCTCCTTTCTATCTAACTTCTTGAATACTTCCTCCAAGCAAGCTGTAAATAACTTCGGTGAGATGGTGTCGCCCTGCTTAACACCCTTTTTTATTGGTATTTCATTGGTTTCTGCGTGGATTTTGATGGTCGCTGTACCATCTCTATATATATCCCTAATAATCTGCCGTATATTTCCTCTACTCCTTGTTTACGAATTGCATCTAGTACTGCAGATATCTGTAGCGAATCGAATGCCTCTTCATAATCTACGAATGCCATACACAGGGGCTTCCTATATTCGTTTGTTTTCTCCCTTATTTGAGCTGGTGTGTGGATATGGTCTGTAGTTGAGAATCCGCTGCGGAACCCTGTCTGTTCCCTGGGTTGTTTTGAATCTAATGTATCGGTGATACGGGCTGTTATGATTATATATATATACATATATATATATATATATATATATATATATATATATATATATATATAAGCATTAAATATTTATCCATCTATCTATCTATTTATCTATCTATCTTTCTCTATATATATGTGTGTGTATGTGTGTGTGGTGTGTGTGTATGTGTGTGTGTGTGTGTGTGTGTGTGTGTGTGTGTGTGTGTGTGTGTGTCCGTGTGCGTGTGCATACATTTACACATTTTCCTAGTATCCATCTGACCAATACCCATTCACTCCACGCAACCCCCACCCCCTCTTAACTACACATACAAATACAGTCTCTCCCATTCATATGCACGCGCGTGAGTGCACAGAAACACACTCGTAATACGAGCGCGGCCGCTCCTCGCCCCCCCCCCCCCAGCGGCCACGACGCGGGCTTTCTCTGGCGTGAAAAGAGGTGGCTTCCCCCCACCCCCACCCCCACCCCCTCCCACAAATCGCTCTCCCTTCGCCATCTGCATAATGGCCAGAGGGATGTTGGTGATGGTTGATCTACGATGCGGTCGGCCGTCGGGGCTGCCAGTCCAGGCTGTCATCATCATATGTATATATATATCACCGAGCCGCATGCGGTTGGCAGATTCTGTGGTTGAGGGCTTGGTAGGCCTATGGATGCGAAGCTACAATGTATAAAAAGGGACTTCACGTTAGAGAAGGTGGATAAACAAACCATTAATACATACATTCCTGATTTTATGTTGATTCGTAAATACATTCACGCTAAAGGTAACACGAGTTTCTTAAAGTACTATATCAAATATGTAGAAATACCATCGTCTCATCCTCTCTTTTCCCCCAGTTATCTCCTTCGCTATATTAAATATGTAGAAATAACATCGTCTTATCTTCTCTTTTCCCCCATTTATCGCCTTCGCCTTGTGTACTTCCTTTGGAACCCGACAAAGGAAGTCTTGTGTTTCGCGGGAACATCATTACCTTCGTTGTTAGCGTGCGTGACTTCTGAGATACGGTGCAATTTGTCTTGATTTCCTTTTGCAAGCGCCTTCCTCTCTCGGTGTTCGTATATTTGTTTTTGGTTCTCGCTGTGTGAAACTGCGATCTCTTTTTTTACGCTGGCTGTTTGTTGTGGCTTTGTCCGCCTGTCTCTTTTGTTCTTTCTTCTCACGCTCTTCCTTCCTTTATCTCTCTCCGCCTGTCTGTCCGTCTCCGTCTCTCTCTCTCTCTCTCTCTCTCTCTCTCTTTCTCTCTCTCTCTCTCTCTCTCTCTCTCTCTATCTATCTATCTATCTATCTATCTATATATATATATATATATATATATATATATCCCTTTCTCTCTCTTCCACTATCCCCCTCCCTCCCACACCATCTCTCTTTTTCCTCTGTCGTCTTTACTGTATTTTATCCTTATTAGCCCTTTCCTAGACCTTCCACTATCTCCCCTTGCCTTTCCCTATTTCTCTGTGTCTCCTCCTGTGTCTGTGCTCTAAATTCCTCCGTAATCCTTACTCCCTTGTACCGAACCTACTCCACTGATGTGATTAGCCTTTCGAATGTCTTGGGTTCATTTGCCAGTAATTTAGATTCTCAGTATGCTGAAACCTTCACAGTTAAGAGGGTTTGTGTATCGTGTGTTGACACAGTCTCAGCATACACGGTCATATACTTAAGCACGCACCTATATATATTACAGCTGTCCTCTTAGAGAATGTATATGCCCCTGGAATGTGTGCTGGACGCGATCGGATATGATTTATTCATATATTTGTATACGGTACTTATGTCATGGTTCTCGAATAAGTGCTTGTGTACACACGCGTACACATTACATCTGACATGTACACACAAGGCCGGGTTTAGGCATAAACAGCTTCCAGCAAGCCACACGAATCTCCTTCATGAAGACTAACATTGTGACTAAGTCATGGCTCTTGGCCAATTTGTCTGTTTACTTCCGGTGCAGAGGAACTGTTTTTCCTTTTCTGTTTTATACTTAATTGTAGCGCCTTTCCGTGTTAGGGATTAGGTTACACCTATTTATCTATCTATCCATCTATCTATCTGTATATATATCCATATATATATCCACACACACACACACACACATACATATATACATATGTGTGTGTGTATGTGTACATGTGTACACATTATATATATACATGTATATATATATAAATATATCTATATATATATATATATATATATATATATATAAATATACACTTTTATATATATATATATTATATATATATATTATATATATATACATATAATATATATATATATATAATATATATATGTATATCTATCAATCTATTCATCTATCTATCTATATACATATACATATATATATATATATATATATATATATATATATATATATATATATATATATAACAGTTCTTATATATATATATATCTATATATATATAATATATATATATATATATATGTATATATATATATATATATAATATATATATATATATATATATATATATATATATATGTATGTATGTCTGTATATGCATATGCATATGTACATATCCACTGTCTAAACTTTATAAACAAAAATGCTTATTTTTCCCATGAAAGCAAAATGAATATCATTTACATCTTCATAAAAAGCGAGACATAACTGCATTACGAGCCCGCAACCGCCCGTTCTGAACGCGGGCGCACACTCCGACAAAGCGCTCGCTCGCTCGCTCGCCAGTCTCGTCGAAGTGGGCAAATGGGAAGCAAAATCCCGGAACTATTTCGTAATTATGTGTTACGATTTTACGGCCAATGACGAGAAATATTATGGGATTGCTCTCTCTCTCTCTTTGAATTATGTGTATATATATATATGTATCATCGTCTAATATATTGAGACATATATATATATATAAAGTAATTGTATAGTATATGATGATTCTGAATAAATGATACATATACACACACACACAATATATCATATATTAGGTATATTCATATATTACTGATATTTATTAGTATTATTATATTGCTATAGAAGTATATTGTTTTTTTATAATATATAAATAGAAATTATATATATATATATCATAGTATAGTATAATTGAGATAATGTCATATATGTATAGTATATGATGTTATATGTATATGTACATAATATAGTATTATACCGTATAATGATATCTATTTATATGAATAGTATTTTTATATATATAAATATATAATGATTGTTAGTGTATGAGAGTATTGATACATAGCATTTTTAAATATATACATATATAGTATAGACTATCTATATATATGATATATATATACGATGATATATATATGTATGGTTATACAGTATTATAAATTAAATGTCCTATTATATGTATATTCATATAATATCGATATACATTATTTATATATATTATTATAATATATAACTTTATTATATAATTGATATATACTCATTGATATATACTGTATATGTACTGCTATTCTATACTATATAAGAGAGAGTCATTGCACTATCATGACCGCATATCATATATACGACCTTATCACCTATATATATAACTCAACTATATATACCATCACTACTATATATATATTAAATATACTATATACTCTTACACAACCCACATCGTACACACGACACACACAAAGACCACACTCACACACACACACACACACACACACACACAGCACACCACACACACACTCACACACACCCTACACCCACACACACACACACTACTACATCACGACACACACACACAACACTTGATATATCTATATATATATATTTATAGTATATCATATATACTACTATATATTCATAGAGGTACATATGTACATATATACATGTCTATATATATATATTATGGATGGTATATATATATCCTATATATATATATATAAATATATATATATGAATTATATTATATGAACATTTTAATGTATATATAATATATAATATATTATTATATATGATATATATGAATACTATATATATTGTCAATCAACATATATATTATATACTACATATAATTATAAAAATATATCTATTCTTATCTATATAATATATATGTTTGTATATGCTATTCTTGTATTATATCTATATATATCCATATCTCTATAAATAAACTATATATCATATATATATATATCCTAATAAATAATATAATAATATACAATATAAATATGTCTAATATAGTATCTATAAACAAATAATATATATATATCTATATATTATATCTATTTATATAAAATAGAATGTCTACAATAAAACATATATATGATATTATATTTATAAATACATATCTATTATATATATATATTATATCTATATATATATATATAATAATATATATATATACATATATATTTACACACACACATACACATACACACACACACTCACACTCACACACACATACATATGCATGTGTGTATATATATGGTAAGATCAGTAACATCCATATACAAAAAGGAATTGAATATTTTGAAATGTATTTGACCACAAACTTCCATTCAACACAAAACACATATATTAGCATACATATGGAAACATACATTTATATCTATAAATGCACATACAAACAGGCTCTCATTTGCACCTGCATATAATCAAATAAATTCATCGCATGTCCCTTTATAAACCGAGCAAATATTAGACAACATTATTAATGAAGGACAACCATAGCCAAAAAAGCTAATCTCAAAACAGAACTTAAAAAAAAAAAAAAAAAAAAAAAATTCTCCCAGTCACCAGCATCACGTCATCTCAGATCGCATCGCATCCCTCTCACAGTTCTTAATGATTGCGCCGTTATTTTGTTAATGATCGTTGCGTCACCCAGTCCCCCTCCTATTGCTGGAATTCTGCAGACACTTTTCTTCCGAACTGTGCATCAGAGAGAGAATAACCCAGTGATATATTTTGGGTTCCCGCCTCGTCGCAGCTCGCCCAGATAATTCCCCTCTTGCTGGGAGAGGACGGAGGGAAATTGCAGATCGGACTAATGAAAATTTTCTTTGCCATTTTTTTATTATTATTTTTTTTTTTTGCCCAGAGGGGTCTGAAAATTATCCCGGGGAGTGATCAGGTAGATAGCTGCCACATATTGAACACAGACGAGCATACACACATACAAATATACATATACACACACACACACACACACACACACACACACACACACACATATATATATATAAATATATATATATATAATTATTCACATATACATAATAAATATAAATATATATATACAAATACATACATATACATTTCATACATACATACATATTTATATTATATAATATATATAAAAATTTTATAAAATATATATAAATATACATATTCATATATATATATATACATATATAATATATAAATACATACCTAATATATATATAATTATATATATATATATATACATACATATATATTATACATACATATAGAATATATAACCATAAGTGTGGTGTGTTTGGTGTGTTTATACATACACAACACACACCCACAAACACACACACACACACACCACACACCCCACACCCACACCCTTATATATATATATATATATATATATATTTATATATATAATTAATATATATAATACATATAAACATACATATACATACATACCCTACATACATATTTATATATTATATATAAATATATATATATAATATATTATAATATATATATACCATATTCAAAATAATTTTATATATATACTATATATATATATTACATACATAATATATAATATATATATATTTATATATTAAAATATAAATATACAAACATATAAATATAAACAAACATATAGATATATATAACCATAAGTGTGTGTGAAATGTGTGTGTTTATACATACACACACACACACACAACACACACACACACACACACACACACATTATATATATATAATATATTATATATATATATATTTTAAATAAAATATATATATCCCCACACACACAAAAACACATAAAAATAAATATATATTTTTATATATATATATTAATAATAATAATATATATATATGTATATATTAATATATATATATATATTTTTATATATATAAATATATAAAAATATAAAGGTGTGGGGTGTGGTGTATATATATATATATATATATATATATATAATAATATATATATATAATAAAAATATATATATATATATATAATATATAAAAATATTTTATATATATAATATAATTTTATTATAAAAAAATTTATTATATATTATATAATATAAAATATATATATTATAATAATATATATATACACACATACACACACACACACACATATATATTGTATATATATATAATATATATATATAAAATAAATATATAATATATATAAATAATATATAAATATATAAACTAAATATATAATATATATATATATATATAGTTATAATATAAAAACATATATATATATATATATATTTATTTATATATATAATAAAAATAATAAATACAATAGATATATGATAACCATAAGTGTGTGTTTATGTGTTATATATATATATATATATAAAAAATATATATATATTTTATATATATATATTATAAAAAAAAATATATAAATACACACACACAACACACACACATATATATTATATAAATATATATATATATATATAAAAATATATATATATATATTATAAAAAATTTATATATAAACTTGTAATATAATATATATTTTTTATATATTATATATATTATATAATATATATATATATACTAAAGATAATATAACCTAGTGTTGTTTTTGTTGTTTATACATATACATACACACACCACACACACACACAACACACACAACACACACACACACACACACACACACACACACAAAAAAACAATATATATATAATATATACAAATTATAAAATATATATATATATGTATAATATATAAATATATATATATATATATATATAAATATATATATATATATAAAATATATATTATGTTTTAAAAAATGCACACACCCCAAATGTACATAAATATATATATTTTATATATATATAATATATATATAAATATATATACAAAAAAAATGTATATATATTATAAAAATTCAAAATATATAATATATTTTAATAATATATATACAAAAAAAATATATCCATACATATGTATAAATATATTTTATATAATATTTATTTAAATAAAAATATAAAAAATATAAATACAAAAGTATATGTAAATAAAAATATATATAAAAATATAATATATATATATATATTAAATAAATATATAAAAAATTATATATATTATATAAAATATAAAAAAATTATAAAAAAAATATATATATAAAAATATGAAAAATATATATAAAAATAAATATAATAAATAAAAATATAAAAATTATATTAAAATAAAAAATAAAAAATAATAAAAAACCCATATGTATATATGTAAAAATTTATATATATAAATAAAAAATAAATAAATAAACAAAAAGTAAAAATAAAATAAAAATTTATATAAAAATACCTTAAAAAAAAAATTTAAAAAAAAATAAATATATAAATAAATAAAAAAAATAAAAAAAAAAAAAAAAACAAAACACCCCCACCCCCCCCCACCCCCCCCCACACACCCCCCCCAAAAAAATTATAAAAAATAAAAATAAAAAAAATAAAAAAATAAAAAAATAATAAAATAAAATAAATAACAATAATAAAACCCCCATCCCCAAAACCCCCCCCCCCCCAAAAACTATAAATAAAAAAAAAATAATAAAATAAAAAAATCTTAATCTATATATAAAAATAAATAAAAAACAAAAAAAAAACATCAAAAAAAAAAAAAAAAAAAAAAATATAAAAATATATGTATGTATGTAAATACACATACCACACACACACATAATATATAAAAAAAAATATTGTGGGGTGTTTTGTGGTGTGTGGGTATATAATTTAATATAAATTATATATAAAAAAATATAATATAATATATATGTATATAATATATATAATATATATATATAAATATAAATATAAATAAAATATTTATGTGTAATTTTTAAAATATAAATATAAAAAAAAAATATATATATATAAATATAAATAGGTATATTTATAAATAAATATAAAAAATATATATATAAAAATATATATATATATATAATAGTGTGGGGGTGTTGTGTGTGTGTTGTGTGTGTGTGTATACACACACAGATATATAAAAAAATATATATAATATATATAAATAATATATATATATAATATATCTTTATATTTTATAAAAATATAAATATATAAATATATTTTATAATATATATGAAATAAAATTAAAAATTTAAATAATATATATATATATAATAAATATATAAAACCCAAAATATAAATATGTGTGGTTGTGTGTGGTGTGTGTGGGGTGTGTGGGGTGGGGTGTTGTGTGTGTGTGTGTCAATTTTTAATGTTTGCCTCTTTTCTGAGGCCTATATCTGTGCACGTGTCCTCAGGGGAAAAGACTAAGAGCTCGTTATACATAAATTGTATTTTCCGTAGTTTGTTCAATGTTTTAAAACCACCAGCCAAGAGCCAGATGACATTCCAGGGATAACACTAAGACGGAGACAGAGGGAAATGATAAGAAAATCACAGTAGCAACTATGCCAGTAATTAAATAACATAATTAATTTCTGCGAGCGAATCTACACCTAATTTGATGGAAATTAGGAAATGGAACTGGGAAAAATAATATCCGTTGTTTCGATACAAATGACTGTTGACTTATGATTAAAGTAAGTATCAGCAAAAAAAAAACAGATATATGATAATTAATGTTTCCAGCCATTTGACCCTCGGGTTGAGAACTTTCATGCTAATTAATGGAAAAATTATATATTTTTCACTGACGTTTAGAAAAAAACAAAACAAAAAAACACAGTACGATTTATATAATGATGTGGTGTATTTCCTTTTTTTCTAAATTAAGAGAAAAAGTCTATTCATGTATATATATATCTGCAGGACATGTTGTCATCTCTCTTAAAATATTCTATTATATTTTGATACATAGTTTAAATGTTGTGTTTGTGTGTTCACGGAGCAAAATGTCGTTCAATCTTTGATGTGAAAATAGGATTTCTTCGGTTCTCGTACTGAATGAATTT
>NW_028234429.1:2942162-2944662 GCF_977035675.1 Penaeus japonicus
CAGGACGTGTCTTTCTCCGATCCCTGGGCGATATGCGAAACCCGGCAATTAAGATCACATCTGTGTATAGTAATTCGATCATATTTTGTCGGGTCATACATTTGTACTGTTAACCGTTAGATATATATACTTTCATAATTATTATTAGCATCATCATCTTTATTATAAACAATTTTTCACTATCATTATCGTTATTTTTTTATGAATATTACTATTACTTTCATTACTAACCCGTTGACTACGGTACAAATGTTTTTGTTGTTGTTTTGTTTTTGTTTTTCTTTTGGCCTCACCTGGCTGGTTTTGTGACTTTCTTACCATATTACCATAAGGCTTGTATGAACCATCTGACAGGCTTCCCCAATATCGTAATCGGCCTGCCCCAAAATGTTTTAACGGAGGAGGGAAAAAAATAAAATAAAGAGTGGAGACGAGGAAGGCGCCTTGAGCTTATGCCTGCGAGTGCCACAGTGCAAAGCAGCCATGCTGGCACAGGGACACGTTGCAGACATCTGATTCACCTTCGTCTTCTCATTCTGCCTGCCTAGTTTACATCCGAAAGTCTGAATATTGCTGCGTGTCGTCTCCCTTTGAAACTAAAGCTTAGTAGAAACCGTGGATGGGCGTCCTACAAGTTTGTTTTCCTCTGGTGCTTGAAGTGGCACCATCTATGTTCAGGATTTAAAACTAAACTTACAGTGAATATAGTAACTAAAATGAGAACTTCGCTCTTCAGTCGTAATAAGGATAATACTGACAATTATTGTAATACAGATAGTAATGATAAGAATAATGGTGATAATGATAATGATGAGGATTATCATTAATGGTAATAATCATGATAACAATGAGACTGGTAATGATAATAAAAAGTAATGATGACGACAATGAGGATGATAATAAGCATTAATAAAAAGTAATAACACTGTTATTACTTTTATTGTCATGTCAGTTAACACAATTGAATGGAAATGAGATAATAACTCTGGATAAGGATAAAAATGTAACAATTCATTTGCTTACCTACATAATCCGCATTCCCGCCATCATCTCTCATTGATCATTATATCATCGTTATTCTTACTAAAGAAAATGAAAATGATAGGAGTAGCAAAAATACCAATAAAGATAACAGTAAAAACAACAACAACATAAAAATCGCTATGATGCTGTTGATGATAGCAATGATAATAACAATAATAATTATAATAAACGAAAGGATAATTACAAAATCAATAATCAATAATGGTATCGATTATAATGATAATGAAATTAATGATAAGTATAACACACACTAACGATGACGATAATGTTATTAAGTGTAATAGTGATGATCATTACTGCAATAATGATAGCCTTTATGAGTATAATCACCATCACCATCATCATCACCATCATCACCTTCATCATCACCATCATCATCACCATCATCATCACCATCATCACCTTCATCATCACCATCATCATCACCATCATCATTATCATGCTATCTTAATCAAAGGTCTAGTAGCCGTCTGATAGCGCAGTGGTTACCGCACCAGCCTCACATCCCATTAGTCGGTAGCTCGAGCCCCGTCCAAGTTTATGAGATACCACTGGCATGGCTGGGCATCACGGAGGGTAAGGACCAAGCTCACCACTCGTTGGCTCACTCTCACGAGTCAGCACTTGATGACACAGGCGGGCTCGCATCACTGCATATAAGGCCGGCGAAGCATCAGCTCCACAGATCTGGCTTATCCTTATCCTTATGATTATAGGCCATACGGTTCGTGATAATAGTGTTGATAATGATAATAATAGAAAAAAAGATAATAACAATGATAATGATTATGATGATAATAATGATAATAACGATGACGATAATATTGATAATTATAGCAATGACAGTCATGCTAGAAATGATAATAATGGTAGTAATAATGATAATAATGATAGTAATAGTAATGATAATCATGATGATAATAATGATAATAAAGATGATAATAATGATAAAACAATAATATGATAATAATGATAATGATAATGAAAACATCAATCATAATGATTATAATAATGATAGTGATTGTTGTTATAACAATAATGATAATAAAGGAAAGGCAATAATAATATGACCAGTCATATCTATCGTCATTTTTATTGATGCTATTATCATTAACATCACTATTTTTTTTTATTTTTTTTATTGATACTATTACTGCTACTACTAAGGATGATGATAATAGAAATGATAATAATTTTAATGATAATGATAATTACGATAATCATAATAGTAATAATAAAGATGATAATAATACCGATAACAATAATAATAATAAAAGTAATGATGACGATAATAATAGTAATATTATTGTTAGATAGATAGATAGATTGATTGATGAATAGATAGATAGATATTTAAATCTCTATCTCTATCTATCTATTTCTCTATTATATATATATTATATATATATATATATATATTATATATATATATCTATCTATATATATTATATCTATC
>NW_028234429.1:2952162-2958828 GCF_977035675.1 Penaeus japonicus
CTTTCTTCCCTGCATCTAGTGTCTCTGCCTTTGTTACTTTTTTTAACTTCCCTTTTTTTTCATTTTATCTTTCTGGTTTTCTTCTTAATTCGTTCTTCCCCATTCGTTCTTCCCCCTTCTTTCCCACTTCCACCTTGTTTCCTCCTCTCCACTTACGTACCTCTCTCTCTCTCTCTTTACCCTTCCCACGCTCCTCCTCGCCTCGCACCGCCTCGACGGAACAGCGGGAGCGTGTATGATGACTCCCGGCGTTGTGTAAGACTCCTGGTGTCATGTGCGTGTTGCATTGAAGCGCCATTGCACACGACGCGGCTATTCGCTCCAGCTTTTGTTGCGAAGGATCCAAAAGGAAGGAAGCATCGTCAGGAAGGCCCAAGGAGAGTTGCGACGTCATGGAAACTCGGGTGGAGATGTTGTCTACTTCTGGAGTGTGTATTATTATTATCATTTTATTTTATTTTTTTCTTGTCATTATTGTTATTATTATTATCTGTTCTCTTATTGGCTTTCTCTTTTCAGCGTGTGTGTTATTATTATCATTTTATTTTATTTTTTTCTTGTCATTATTATTATTATCATCTGTCCTCTTATTTGCTTTCTCTTTTTCTTTTTTTACTTTTTTTCCATTTCTTTTCATTTCAGCGCGTCGTATATCATCGTTTTCCTCAAGTCTAGCTTTTTCACACACAAGAGTAAACACAAACATTGCATTTATAACAAATTTCATTAAGTACCTCATACATAATATCAAAACATTTACCCTGATATATTATTCAATATTGCAGACTTGCTTAAGAATAAGATGCTATATAGCTAGATAAGATATAACATTTCTCACATATTTGCATTAATGTTTTCCTTATCTATACTAATATACTACATATAGTATTTAAGCGTCTGTCTTTTTACAATAAAAAAAAATAGAAAGGCTGACTCACAATGTATAATCCATGTTTGAATTTTAAAGAATAAATGAGCACTAAATGACAATTAATTTATTTGCATATAATTGCATAGGTACGCGTATTCAACGAGGCAATAAATCTGATTTAATCGTTGTGTTGCAAAATGATATGGTAATAAACAGAGTCCTTCATTTAAAATTGATTCTCTCGAAATTCTTTTATGAAGTAGAAATATTTTGCCATAAATTATCATACAGAAGAATGAACAATTTAGAAAGTTTTATTTAAGTATTTGCTTTCAGTTACAGCATAAACCTTTTAATAGTATCAGTAAATGTTCTCTGTAACACTAACATTATTTTGATTAAAAAGGTTTAATGTTTTATCTAATATCATTATTAGTATTTCTCTCTTTTTATTTATTTATTTTTTAGCTATCAGTATTCTCATAATTTCTATTATGATCTGTTTTATTGGTCGTCAATACTACCACTGGTATTTTCACTGTTATCAGTAGTACCGATCTCATTACTATCAATGCACAGTACATAAATACGTATGTATGTGTGTGTATGGATGTGTGTGTGGATGTGTGTGTGTGTGGATGTGTGGGTGAGTTGGGATGTGTGTGGATGTGCGTGTGTGTTGGATGTGTGTGGGGATATATGTGTGTGTGTGTGTTGTGATGTGCGTGTGGTTTGATTAGTGTGTGGATATATTGTGTGTGTTCCTGTTTGGTGTCTGTGTTTGGTGAGTGGTGCGTTTATGTATGTGTGTGTGTGTGTGTGTTTGTGTGTGTGTGTGTGTGTATGCGTAGCTATGTACATATGCATACATAAATAAAACAGCCAAAGTACGAACTTAAATGAAAGCCTAGGTAAAGCCTTCCCAAGATTACTTGACCTTGACCCTACTTCTGAGACCTGATCAAACTTGTTCCTGCAGTTTGTCTTTCTACTATATTTTCTTGTCAAAACTTAAACTATCCATTTTGTTTTTTCTCGTCCGAAGAGGATGACCTCTTCGACGTTACATTATTGGCTTTCTTAGAGTGGCTGCGTTTTATTAATCTTTGTGTGCACGTTACTGTGTTTGCATTTGATTTATATATATATGTATGTGTGTGTGTGTGTGTGTGTATACATATATATATTATAATATATATAATTCATATAATTATATATTATATATTATATAATTATATAATTCATATATTATACATACCATACATCTATACAAATATGTACATACATATTACATTTTATTCTATATATATTATATATATATAAATATACATATCCTAATATCACCTATATACACACGTATGTGTAAAAATATATATATAAAACTATATATATTTTTATTATATAATTATATTATATTATACTATAATAATATATAAAATATATTAATCTATATATGTATATATATTATCAATGTATATTTATATATATATATATTAATATTATATATATATATATACATATATAATTTTTTATAATATATATATTATTATATATATATATATAAAATTATATACATAAATACCTATATATACAAATATATATGTAATAAGAATAATATAATGAATAATGAATATACTATAATTAATAATATAAAAATATATTAAATATTAAATAATATATACTATATAACATAAAAATACATATATAAAGATATTGTATTTTATATTAATAATATAATATAAATATATTAAATAAAAAACATTTACTAAATATATATAAAAATTAAATATATACAATATAAATTATGTCTACTAAAACACTCTAACTCTATACTCTCTATAATCTAAAAAATATATACGAACGACTATATATATATAAATTATAAAATATTATATATATATTATATACGTATGTATATATATATATGATATATAAAATATATATAGATACGTAAGTCTATATATTATATATAAATCTACTAGATATTAGTAGTATATAAACCTATATTATGATTTATGATATATCACCTATGTATATATATATATTATAAATATATATATATCTATATAATAAATATATATATCTCTATATATCTACATATATATATAAGCAGAAGAGATGTGGTAAATGCAGTAACGATTTAATATAGAATAGAATACAAATTTATTACCTCTGACCTGCCCGACCTCGAACCCGCGGCGCGGGTTGTGTAGCTGCATCGGATTCAACATCGTGCCTTTCTACTTTCAGATCTTACGGCCGCAGGTTCGTTCCCGGTCAGGGAGGTAAAATTTGTATTTTTATGTGAGGTGTGTGTGTGGTGTATATATATGTATATATATATGTGTGGTGTGTGTGGTGTGTGTGTGTGTTTGTTGTGTGTTTGTGTGTTGTGTGTAAGTGTGTTGTGGTGGGAGTGTGTGGTTGTGTGGTGTGTGTGTGTGTGTGTGTTTGTGTGTGTGTGTGTGTGTGTGTGTGTGTGTGTGGCATATATATCCATATATATATACATTACATTTAGACATATATGTGTGGTGTGTGTATATATATAAAATATTACTATATAATCTATAAATAAATATTAAATAACAATAATAGATATATTCTTACAATAAAATACTATATATATATATATATATATATATATATATTTATATATATATAATATATATACATCACAACATATATACATTCCTTACTATATATATACATATATATACATATATATCATATATATATATATATACATACATTATATATACACATAAATATATATATCCATATATATATATATATATATAATAAATATATTTTTAACAAACATATTTATACATATATTATACGATACATATATCTAAATCACAATGATTATATTAATATATAAAAATATATACATCATACTATCTATACATATATATCTAAAACATTCATACATATCTATTATACAATATTATATATTAAAAATATATATATATATAATATATATAATATACATAACAAATTACATTAAATACATATAATTATATATATACTTTTAAATATGCAAATATAAAGTGGATATATTATATTATATAATATATATATGTGTGTGTGTGTGTGTGTGTGTGTGTGTGTATGTGTGTGTGTGTTTATGTGTGTGTGCGCGTGTTTGTGTGTGTGTCTTTACAAAACCCTCAGATAATTCACAGACAATTTTGTCTGCTCCTCCTTGTAAACATGAATCAACTTGCAATCAAAGAAAGCTTGAATCAAACCAAATTAGATCATAAAGCAATGTCAACACCATCTATTCATCACGTGACTCCCTTCCCCGCCTACCCCACGACACAGCTAAGCGAATACGCACAGCACTTCCATCAATATATTTAAAACGTCATGGAAAAAAAATGTAAGGAAAATAATTCCCTCTTTTACGAGTACTGGAATGATTGGTGTCTTGGCAGTCGACGGCGTGGATAATGTCTGGTTGATTTATGGCAATAATCGTAATACTGGAGGGTCTAAGCATGGCACTAAGCATGGCACTCCACAATTATCCAGGGTCGCTGTTACGAGGCTAGTATTCAGCATGCTTCTGTTGTCTCCAGGGTTAAAATGGAGACTGCAAGTGACCCAAAACACCGCAATTAACTTCTATTATTATTATAGGATTTGATACACACAAAAAAAGTACAACGCATATAAAACAAACACTGATAAAAATGTTATAAATACCAATATGCTGACAGTACTTGCACGAGGTGTTAATTAGCTCGGAGCTTAGAGTTCAATGAAAGTCGTGCTGAATAGGTCAACGACCTTGTTTCAGTCACGAGAGCAGAACCAAGGAACTCACATACATGCTGAATCATCCCAGACAAAGAGGAGTGACCCAAAACACACCAGAAGAGGGAAGAAACACCAAAATCCCTTCACAATTTCTATCATCATTGTTATTATATTAATCACGGCCAGAACTAATAGATTTAAGTTATTTCACTATGAATCTAAAAATAGCTTGATTAGTTTCAGGGATTGAGAGGTCAATCTGGAAGATGTACCCAGTTGTGAGATATACAAATCAGAATACTTTGTTATAAATATAGTATCCATAATCAAAATCCCAAAGTCTTATTATGATGTGGAATGCATGAGCTTCTTTCAAAGAAACTATTTTTGATTTTCCTCTCGAAGGAGGATTGTCATGTCTCCCTGTGCAGGATTGCAGATCCCTTCCCTTTGCATCACTGAAGTGGTGTAAGTGCTCTACCTCAAAATTATTATTCAAAATGCTAAAGTGAAGATCCTATAAACAAACTAACAGCGTCGGTTATTAAAGCAGAAACAAAACCATTCGCTGCAATGTAATATTCGTTAAGACAGCGTCGTATAAAGAAAAAAAAAATCAGATACTTTCGTTTTACAAAAAATCGAGACTCGAGTGTTCGTCGCCTTTCCCAAACAACATCATTTTCTTGCCTCATCATCATTATTATCATTGTCATTATTTCGATGTCATTTCATCATTATCGCTGCCATTATTATCATTATCGTTATCAATAAATTGTTATCATCATTATTGCTAGGTTTATACTAATTTTACCAGCAGTATTATATCTACAATTATCCTTATAATCAATATTGGCTATTGACATTTTATTGACTTTACCATTAGTATCATTATCATCATCATCAATATTAATGTAGTATAACCTTAACAATATCAACAATATCCTTGTCATCCTCTTTATCAGTTTGTTTATAATCATAAAGATAGTCCATCCCGTGCAATCGAATGCATTAACTATAAATAATCTTGACCTAAAGGCACAAAACGTGTAACGAATCACAAGGAACCACATAGAGTGAAATATCCATGCAATTGCACAGAATTTTCAATGCAACCTTCGATATTTGCCACTGAAACGTTTCCCGGCAAGGCTGCAAACTATCCCCAAGTGGGTAGCGCAACATTCTTTGCAAGAAAATTACTGTCATGGATTCATTTCAGGATTTTGGGAAATAAATCAGGTGGAAGGGAGCGTCGATGATGTGGAAGGAAATACATGAATTATCGAGCGATTTTTTTTTTTTTTTTTTTTTTTTTTTTTTTTTTTTTTTTTTTTTATTCCTCTTCTTTCATTGAGGAAAACGTGGCAGCCGATCTTCGGATTCTGACTGCACTGTGGAAATCATAATTGATTATCTTTTTCATGATTTCCCAGTCATGACCATTAACAGATTTTTTGTTGTTGTTTTTTTCATTATATTTATCCTAATCTTTCATAATCATGCCAGCCGGAACAACGCATTTAAAAGAAACATACTTATTATTCAATCATATTAGAAAAAAAATACTATATTAATCCACATCTGCCAAGACCAAAGGAATAAGAAACTTTATTAAGCGAAAGACGGAAGTGAAACCGGGCTCTTGTCGCCCAACGAACGAGAGCTTACTTGTGAAGCCCTTGACAGCTCTCTGAGAATTCTGGGACGAGGATATTCTCAGGATCTGACTGAAGGTCCCAGCTGTAAGGTAGACATTAAGCTTCGGGTAAATCTACGTTTATAGCATTAAGGTCTAGTAAATTTCCTAGATGAAGTTAAATATCACTGGAGAAAAGGGGGAAAACGGTATTCATCATGGAATAATGCATTACACTGTAAAATGACAAAAACGTATATATATGAAATAGATGCATATACATATATATATATATATATATATATATATATGTGTGTGTGTGTGTGTGTGTGTGTGTGTGTGTGTGTGTGTGCGTGTGGTGTGTGTGTGTGTGTGAGGTTAGTGTGTG
>NW_028234429.1:2966428-2968928 GCF_977035675.1 Penaeus japonicus
ACGCACGCTAACAACGAAGGTAATGATGTTCCCGCGAAACACAAGACTTCCTTTGTCGGGTTCCAAAGGAAGTACACAACGCAAAGGCGATAAATGGGGGAAAAGAGAAGATAAGACGATGTTATTTCTACATATTTAATATAGCGAAGGAGATAACTGGGGGAAAAGAGAGGATGAGACGATGGTATTTCTACATATTTGATATAGTACTTTAAGAAACTCGTGTTACCTTTAGCGTGAATGTATTTACGAATCAACATAAAATCAGGAATGTATTTATTAATGGTTGGTTTATCCACCTTCTCTAACATTAAGTCCCTTTTTATACATTGTAGCTTCGCAATCCGTAGGCCTACCAAGCCCTCAACCACAGAATCTGCCAACCGCATGCGGCTCGGTGATATATATATACATATGATGATGACAGCCTGGACTGGCAGCCCCGACGGCCGACCGCATCGTAGATCAACCATCACCAACATCCCTCTGGCCATTATGCAGATGGCGAAGGGAGAGCGATTTGTGGGAGGGGGTGGGGGTGGGGGGTGGGAAGCCACCTCTTTTCACGCCAGAGAAAGCCCGCGTCGTGGCCGCTGGGTGGGGGGGGGGGCGAGGAGCAGCAGACGCGCTCTCATTCCGAGTGTGTTTCTGTGCACTCACGCGCGTGCATATGAATGGGAGAGACTGTATTTGTATGTGTAGTTAAGAGGGGGTGGAGGTTGCGTGGAGTGTATGGGTATTGGTCAGATGGATACTAGGAGAATGTGTAAATGTATGCACATGCACACGCAGACACACATACGCACACGCAGACACACACACGCACACGCAGACACACACACACACACGGACATACACATACATACACACACACACACCACACACACATATATATAGAGAAAGATAGACAGATAGATAAATAAATAGATAGATAGATAGATATTTAATGCTTATATATATATATATATATATATATATATATATATATATATATATATATATATATATATATATAATCATCACAGCCCGTATCGCCGATACATTAGATTCAAAACAACCCAGGGAACAGGCAGGGTTCCGCAGCGGATTCTCAACTACAGACCATATCCACACACTAGCTCAAATAAAAGAGAAAACAAACGAATATAGGAATCCTCTGTGTATGGCATTCGTAGATTATGAAAAGGCATTCGATTCGTTACAGATATCTGCCAAACTACCACCATCGAGCATAAACAACTGCACATACCAACCGGTCGAGTTACAAACCCCCAAATAAAACTAGAGAATAACCCCCCTCACACCCCCAGCGACCAACAAACAAATACCCCCCCAGTACTAGATGCAATTTGTAAACAAGGAGTAGAGGAAATATACTGCAGATTATTAGGGGATATATATAGAGATGGTACAGCGACCATCAAAATCCACGCAGAAACCAATAAAATACCAATAAAAAAGGGTGTTAGGCAGGGCGACACCATCTCACCGAAGCTGTTTACAGCTTGCTTGGAGGAAGTATTCAAGAGGTTAGATTGGAAGGAGAGAGGGATTAAAATAGGGAATGAGCACTTAAGCAATCTAAGATTTGCAGATGACATTGCTCATTTCGGCGAGTCAGCAGATGAATTACAACAATTAATAAGCGATTTAAATAGGGAAAGTCTGAAGATTGGCCTTAAAATGAACTTGAAAAAGACTAAAGTCATGTTCAATAGTCGAACCCCAGTTAAGCAAATACAAATACAGGGCGAGGTACTAGAAGCAGTGAACGAGTATGTATACCTAGGGCAACTCATTCAGTCGAGTACATCCTGCGAAGCCGAGATAAAACGGCGAATCAGACTAGGTTGGAGTGCCTTCGGTACATATAGTAATATATTACGAGGTCGTCTGCCACTATGTCTAAAGAGAAAGATTTTTGACCAATGTGTCCTCCCCGTCATGGCATATGGATCAGAGACATGGATTACGACCAAGGCACTCGAGAGGAAATTAGTAAGCGCCCAAAGAGGAATGGAAAGGCTTATACTAGGAGTTAGCTTAAGAGACAAGAAAAAAGCCACATGGATCAGGCAGCAAACAATAATTGAGGATATACTCAAGAGCATCAAGAAGAAAAAGTGGCAGTGGGTTGGACACATATATCGGAGACAGGACAACAGGTGGACAAAAAGAACAACAGAATGGGTAATACACGACACAAAGAGACCCAGGGCAAGACCAATGACTAAATGGCGGGATGAAATAGCGAACTTCGCAGGAGTAAACTGGAATCAGAGGACACAAGACCGGAATGACTGGAAAAGATTGAGAGAGGCATACGTCCTGCAGTGAATTGATACAGGCTGATGATGATGATATATATATATATATAATATATATATATTTATATATATATATATATATATATACATATTATAAGTATCATATATATATGTATATATATATATATATATATATATATATATATATATATATATATATATATATATATATA
>NW_028234429.1:2978928-2980903 GCF_977035675.1 Penaeus japonicus
TCTATCCATTCATCTCGATATATATCTGTTTATCTCTCTATATATCTATTTATCTATCCATATATCTATTTATCTCAAAATCTGCCTATTTATCTAGATATCTATCTGTTTATCTCTCTCTCTCTCTCTCTCTCTCTCTCTCTCTCTCTCTCTCTCTCTATATATATATATATATATATATATATATATATATATATCTATATATATATATATATATATATATATTTTTTATATATCTGTGTGTGTGTGTGTGTGTGTGTGTATATATGTATATATATTTATCTCAGTATATATATATATAGATATCTATTTATATAGATAGCTATTTATTAATTTATCAATTTATTAATCTATCTATCTATCAATCTATTTATCAATCTATCTATTCCTTTATCTGTCTATTTATCTATACATATATATTTATTAATCTCTATTTATCTATCTGTCTATCTATTTATACATGTACTTATTTATCTGTGTATTTATTCATCTAGATATATATTCCTTTAGATATTTATTTATATATCAACTTCTCTATACATATATATTTATTAATCTCTATTTATCTATCTCTATCTATTTATACATGTACTTATTTATCTGTGTATTTATTCATCTAGATATATATTCCTCTAGATATTTATTTATATATCAACTTCTCTATCTGTCCATTAACCTATCTAACTATCTATTAATCTGTCTATCTATCTAACTGTCTATCCATCTATCTAACTGTCTACCCATCTATCTAACTGCCTATCCATCTATCTAACTATCTATTCATCTATCTAACATCTATTCATATATCTAACTATCTATTCATCTATCTAACTATCTATTCATCTATCTAACTATCTATTCATCTATCTAACTATCTATTCATCTATCTAACTGTCTATCCATCTATCTAACTGTCTATCCATCTATCTAACTGTATATCCATCTATTTAACTATCTATCCATCTATCTAACTATCTATCCATCTATTTAACTATCTATCCATCTATCTAACTGTCTATCCATCTATCTAACTGCCTATCCATCTATCTAACTGTCTATCCATCTATCTATCTATTCATCTGTCTATCTATCTATTATCTATCTAACTATATATTCATGTATCTAACTATCTATTCATCTATCTAACTATCTATTCATCTATCTATCTATCTATTCATCTATCTATTCATCTATCTATTCATCTATCTATCTATATACTCATCTATCTATCTATATACTCATCTATCTAACTATCTATTCATCTATCTAACTATCTATTCATCTATCTAACTATCTATTCATCTATCCTACCAATTCACTATACATTATCATTAACTATCTATTCATCTAATCATCTCTACTCATTATCTAATCTTCTAGTCATCTATCAGTCATCTATCTAATATCTATTCATCTATCTCTTCATTTCATCTATCTATTCATCTATCTATCATCTATCTATTCATCTTATCTAATTCATCTATCTATTCATCTATCTATTCATCTATCTTCAGTTCATCTATCTATTCATCTATCTATTCATTATTCAATCTATCTATTCATCTTATCTATTCATTATCTATTCATATATTTATTCATCTAGCATTCTGCGATCTATTCATCTATCTAACTATCTATTCATCTATCTATCTATTCATCTATCTAACTATCTATTCATCTATCTATTCATCTATCTATTCATCTATCTATTCATCTATCTATTCATCTATCTATTCATCTATCTATTCATCTATCTATTCATCTATCTATTCATCTATCTATTCATCTATCTATTCATCTATCTATCTAACTATCTAACTATCTATTCATCTATCTATTCATCTATCTATTCATCTATCTATTCATCTATCTATTCATCTATCTATTCATCTATCTATTCATCTATCTATTCATCTATCTATTCATCTATCTATTCATCTATCTATTCATCTATCTATTCATCTATCTATTCATC
>NW_028234429.1:2991003-2996003 GCF_977035675.1 Penaeus japonicus
CAACATATTTACGCCTTGCTTTCCTCTCCCCCCCCCCACACACTCCCCACCCCCCCACCCACCATCGTCAATCTCGTCAATATTGAAAAGCTACTGTGACAACCTCTCTTAATAAAAGAGTTTGCGTTCATCAGGTTCAGCCTTTTGAAGTTGGCAACAGCAATATCGGCTTATAGAGAATCACGACGATAATAATATTGTTTTCCAGGAGACAAATCCAATTGTTTTGTCTAATGAAATCCAAGGCAGCTCGATAAAAGTCTTGAAAATCGAATCTGGAAATCCTACACGGCTGCCTTGGTCTTGTCGACTGTTTTTTTTTTTTTTTCCCAGACAATCTCGGGTCTGTTCTGGAGAGCAATAGGAACTGTGATGGTGATGATTCTGTTATGAATGGAGGAAAATGAATAAGTAAAGGGAACAATAGCGATAACTATGATGATGATGGTGATGGTGATGATGATGATGGTGGTGGTGGTGGTGGTGGTGATGGTGATGATGATGATGGTGACACTAACGATGACAGTGACGATGATGATGTGATGATTGTGATGATGGTGATGGTGCATTATCATTACTATTGTTATTAATCGTTCTTATTATTGTTAATATTGCTATCATAGTTATCCTTATTATTATGATTACTTATATAATCATCTTCATTGCTATCATAATTATCGATATCATTGTTATCATCATCATCTTCATCATATTCGCAATTATAACCGCGTCGTCTTATTCATAACCTGAAATAGTAATAGTAATAGCGTCATTATGAATAGGAAATATTATCATTTATGACATTATATTGAACTAATTATTATCAATTGTTATCACATATAATTGTTCTCTAGCACAATCATTATCGCAAATATCATGTTATCTTGTTAGATTAACTTCATACATACATACATACATGTTCACCCATACATCCATGTTCAATGTCATTATTTAGAAGTATGCACAAACTGTTCAGTATCATGTACTCTCGTAGTTTACCCTTTCCCAGAGTTCAATTGATGTTGAAAGTAAGCACTAATATCCATCAAACATTTGCAAAGTTTGATTATCATTCAGAATAGAGGAAGAGAATGACCCGGAAATATTCATAACCAAAAACATTTCAAAGGAAAGTGCATAAACTACTATGTACAATAAATCTGACGCATCGGCTGGGGAAGAAGCCTTGTCCCCGCTCTCCTCGCTCTGCCAAGGAATAAGTAAGCAAAACAGACACAAATCTGCCAGGGAAACTTGTCCCAGCCCTTCGCCGAACCCCTACCGCCCTGCCAGCCATATGCGTCAAATAATTGTCTAAAGATAAGCTTCTGTCACTGAATCATGACCCTCCCCTCCCGCCGAACAAAGGCGTTGCACAGACGCCGGGTGTCATATCAAGCATTTGGATTCAATCCGATAAAGTCCCTTGACGGATATCGGCCATTTATCTGGAGGGAGTTTCATGAGACGGCGAACTCGACCTCTTCATTGGGACGTCTCTCGGCGTCTCTCTCGCTTATTGATGACTGACGCCGGAGTCTCTCTCGCTTATTGATGGCGCCGGAGTCTCTCTCGCTTATTGATGGCGCCGGAGTCTCTCTCGCTTATTGATGGCGCCGGAGTCTCTCTCGCTTCCTCGCTTATTGATGGCGCCGGAGTCTCTCTCGCTTCCTCGCTTATTGATGGCGCCGGAGTCTCTCTCGCTTATTGATGGCGCCGGAATCTCTCTCGCTTATTGATGGCGCTGGAGTCTCTCTCGCTTATTGATGGCGCAGGAGTCTCTCTCACTTTTACAGACGGAGTCTCTCTCGCTTATTGATGGCGCCGGAGTCTCTCTCGCTTCCTCGCTTATTGATGGCGCCGGAGTCTCTCTCGCTTCCTCGCTTATTGATGGCGCCGGAGTCTCTCTCGCTTATTGATGGCGCCGGAATCTCTCTCGCTTATTGATGGCGCTGGAGTCTCTCTCGCTTATTGATGGCGCAGGAGTCTCTCTCACTTTTACAGACGGAGTCTCTCTCGCTTATTGATGGCGCCGGAGTCTCTCTCTCGCTTATTGATGGCGCCGGAATCTCTCTTGCTTATTGATGGCGCCGCCGGAGTCTCTCTCGCTTATTGATGACGCCGAAGTCTCTCTCGCTTATTGGTGGCGCCGGAGTCTCTCTCGCTTATTGATGGCGCCGGAGTCTCTCTCTCGCTTATTGATGGCGCCGGAGTCTCTCTCGCTTATTGATGGCGCCGGAGTCTCTCTCGCTTATTGATGGCGCCGGAGTCTCTCTCGCTTATCGATGACGCCGGAGTCTCTCTCGCTTATTGATGACGCCGAAGTCTCTCTCGCTTATTGATGGCGCCGGAGTCTCTCTCGTTTATTGATGGCGCTGGAGTCTCTCTCACTTATTGATGAGGCTGGAGTCTCTCTCGCTTATTGATGGCGCCTGAGTCTCTCTCGCTTATTGATGGCGCCTGAGTCTCTCTCGCTTATTGATGACGCCGGAGTCTCTCTCGCTTATTGATGGCGCCGGAGTCTCTCTCTCTTATTGATGGCGCCGGAGTCTCTCTCGCTTATTGATGACGCCGGAGTCTCTCTCGGTTATTGATGACGCCGGAGTCTCTCTCGCTTATTGATGACGCCGGAGTCTCTCTCTCTTATTGATGGCGCCGGAGTCTCTCTCTCTTATTGATGGCGCCGGAGTCTCTCTCGCTTATTGATGACGCCGGAGTCTCTCTCGCTTATTGATGACGCCGGAGTCTCTCTCGCTTATTGATGACGCCGGAGTCTCTCTCTCTTATTGATGGCGCCGGAGTCTCTCTCTCTTATTGATGGCGCCGGAGTCTCTCTCGCTTATTGATGACGCCGGAGTCTCTCTCGCTTATTGATGACGCCGGAGTCTCTCTCGCTTTTACAACAGCTCGTGCGAGTCTCTGCAGTTGCCATGTGCATTCTCCTTCCTTGCAAATATGGGAGGTTTCAGTGATTACCTTTGGTGTTGTAGACAGCACGTCGGGCGATATTAGGTGCAGGGAAAGGTCGGCTGTACAAATGGATTCTTACAATTTTTTTCGGATAAGCGTTCTTTCTGGAGAAGTGAAATTCTGTCATGAATAGCATGCATAATTTAGTTGCAAAATGTTGGCCTTCCAGTTGCGTGTTTGTTCTTTGCACAAGGGAAAAATAGTAATTGTGATATGTTGATAAATGCAGAGAGATAACAATGCACTGTTAGACACCAATATGATTATGATATGAGGATTAACATGCTATATTTAATAAAGAAAGAAAGAAAGAAAGAAAGAAAAGAAGAAAAAAAAACAGTAGCGTTGAATTATGATTAAAGTTTTATTATATCATATATAAATATACACACAAGAGAAGGAAATATACCAAATTTTTCATATACATAGAAATGCATTGCATTAAATGTTCAACGCTAAATAGTATCATACTGTAGTGTCCATATCCACACACACACACACACACACATACACACACACATACACACACACACACAAACACACACAAAACACACACACAACACACACACACACACACACACACAGACTACATACTACCAATTAATTAGACTAACAAAGTAAACCGAATGACTAAAATAAATTAAGCACACTTAGAAGTCTTACAAACCTCACATAATAATGGGAACTGCCTCGTGCTTCATTTGCTAGAACAAGTGAAGGGCGCTCGAGCGGACGGCGCACCGACTTTTCTTGATTTAGCTGGTCCCCAACACTCAGGACGCCTCGCTGCATTTCCTAAGTTATTTCTCGTTACGCAAGGAATGGAATGGCGAGTTTGAACAAGCCACAACCAAATGCTATGTCAACCTTGCAATCTCCAGAGTCTGAGAAGGAAGGGCACGTAAAAAAAATCAAATTGTGTGAAAATATTTGGGAAATTTGGTTAGTCTTTTTATGATTTTATCATTTAGTCATTGTGTGTTTGTGTGTGTGTGTGTGTGTGTGTGTGTGTGTGTGTGTGTGTGTGTGTGTGTGTGTGTGTGTGTGTGTGTGTGTGTGTGTGTGTCTGTGTGCATCTATTTTCCTACACTATGATAATGACTGTATTAATAACAATAATAAAGACATGAGTGAGAACGATAATGATGAGGCGAAGGATGGCATTCTTTGAAAATATTAGTGATAATGATGAGTTATGAAGTGAATGATAATAATGATGATAACCGTAAGGGAAGAAGTAGAAAGATCATTCAAAGGGAAATACAATTGCAAACTATGTGGAAATCGTTGACTCGATTAATAGTTGAGAGAGAATACGAGTAGGCCTACCTGGAAAAAAAAAGTAAGAAAGAAAGAAAGAAAGAAAGAAAAAAACATGTTGGAAGAAGAGAGACGGCGAAGAAAGAGAATTGGAGTAAAGAAAGATAACACAATGGGAGAAGACTGACAGTAAAGTAAAACAAAAATGAGAAAAGAATAATGTATCCCGTACAAAAAAGAAATAATTATAAACCCGAATATAGTGCAGCCAGCACGACCGTCACGAATACAAGCCCAACTTGCTTTGTGCTTCGCTTTCCATGTTGCAAAACTGAATGGAGGATTGGAATGCAACAAGAAAAAAAATCGTTAAGCAATGAGTAAGATTTTTTTTTTTTTTTTTTTTTTTTTTTTTTTTTTTTTTTTTAATATTCACGTTGACAGCAAAACTTCATACGTCAGAAAAAATGTAAATGTAACCCAAAAGTAGTGAATTATTAAACCAAACTCAAGACTTTCCTTTTCATGTAAGAAGTGGACCTCAAAGCGCAGTGTTTATATCTCAAAGCGTAGTGTTTATTTCAACGTAATAAAACTAGGATATATGTTCAAGTGTGAGAGAAACATTCCCTTTGATAGCTTTTTCAATTTCCTCAACGTTTCTGACTGCTACCTTTTTTGTTTCCATTAGATTTCTCACTTTTTGACGTGGCTATTTTTATCTTGGTTGTCCATCTAGCTCGTTCTGTCTATGTGTTTATATCTGTTTC
>NW_028234429.1:3009943-3017443 GCF_977035675.1 Penaeus japonicus
GAGGAGAGGAGGAGAGAAAAATGGGAAGGTTTTGAGGGGGGAGGGGAAAGGGGAGAGGGGGAGGGAGGGGAGAGGGAGGAAGGGGGGGGGGATTGGGGGGGGGGTTGGAGAGAGGGGGGGGCGAGAGAAGGGGGGAGGGAGGGGGAGGGGGGTGATGGGGGGGAGAGAGAGAGAGAGTGAAAAAGAGGGGGAGAAAAAAGGGAGAAGAGAGAAAGAGGAAAGAGAAAGAGAGAGAGAAAGAAAATATATATACATATATTTATATTATATATATTTTTATATTTAAATTTTATATATATATAGAAGAGAGGAGAAAAGAGGAGAGAGAGAGAGAGAGAGGACTAAATCACTAAATAAAAGTGTAAAAAGTGAAAAGTATTTAAAAAAAAAAACATAGAGCCATGAAGCTAGAGTCGATTTTACCGGGGACGGCTGACGAAAGGGTTTGAAAAACTAAAGATGTTTTCAAAAAATTAACTTAAGAAAGAGTTTTAAGAACAGCTTGTCAGGAGAGGGGGAGGGGGGGGGGGGGTGGAGTCGTTCGACGGTGTTTATGGGTCTTGAATTTTTTATTAAGTGTTATCTATTGCATTTTTTCCCTTTTAACCCCGTCTGTAAAAAATATCCTCTTTTTCCTCCGTCCCCTCCTTTTTCGTTTTTTTGTCTCTCTTTTTTTCTCACTTCTTTCTCGTTTTTTCTTCTGCCCCTTTAAATTTCTCTCCTTTATTCTTCTTCTCTGCCTGCCTTTTATTGCTCTTCTCTCTTTTTTTTAAATTCGGTCGCTCTCTCTATTCTGTCTTTTGTCTCTGAGTTGTCTCTTTTTTTCTCTATTCGCTTCCCCTTTTTTCTTTCTCTTCTCTCTTCTCTCTATCTTTTTCTTTTCCCCTTTCTTCCCTCTCTTCCGCCCCCCCCCCCCCCACTCTTTTGCCTCTGTCGTCTCGGTCGATCTCTCTCTCCCCCTTCTCTCTTTTTGTTTGATGTTGTGTCATATAACCAAGTTAAAAACAAAACTCAAAAAAAAAATAAGAAAGGGTTGGCAAAATTTTAACCGATTCTAATTCAATAAAAGAAAGAAAAGAAAAAAAGAAAAGAAAAGAAAAAAAAAAAAAACAGATTAGCCAATTCCAAAAATGTAAAAATTAGCCCCTTCCTTTTCGTACCCTCCCCGCTTCTCCCTTACGCCTTCAAAACTTTCCTCAGCCCCTTCCCTTCCCCCTTCCCCCCCCCTCCCCTACCCCCTTCCCCCTTTTTTTGTTTAGGGAAAAAAAAAGGGAAAGTTCATACCAAAAAGCCGGAAAGAGGCTAAACCCCCCCAAAAACAACAAAAAAACCCTCAGGAAGCTGGGGGCGTTCGGTTGGATCGATTAAAATGTCCCCCAGAGGTTTTTCTCCCCTCCCCGATTTATTTTTCAGTCTTGGCTCAACCCGAGGGCGACGAGATTTTTTTTTTTTTTCTTTTTCTATTTTTTTTTTTTTGTTGATATAATTTTTTTTTTTCTTCATATTTTATTTTATTACTTTTTTTATTTATTTAATTATTTATTAAAGGGCATGTTATTGCTGCGATGCATGGGAAAGTGAGAGGCCGGGGGTTTTGGTTGTTCGGGAGAGGAAAAATTGTTCTTGAGGGTGACATACACATGGTATTTTTGTTTTCGGAAGTTTTTTTTCATCACTGATTTTATGTGCTTATGTTATCTGAAATAAAAATTGTCGTATTGGTAGTGGCACTACTACTGCAATGTCATTGTCATAAATCATATTAATATATTTTACGTGGGGGTTGAATTTACATATTATCATCATTATAGAAGTAGCCAATGAAGAAGAAGGTTACTTGAAAAATTGGTTAAGTGTTCATGAACGTCAAAGATTCTGCAATAGAGGTCACAGTGGCATCATAGCAAAAAAAAATGTGGAATATTTTACTTCGTTCAGGGTTGATCGTTTTGTATTTAGTCACCAATATACATAAGTCTTTATTCATAATAAACCTCTATCACACAAACACCAAAAAAATGTACTAATTCGTACAAATTAATTATTATCTGTGTGTTATCAGAATTTTTCAGTTAATTAATGTTCTATTTTAGTCATTAATAACATCTTGTTCTATCGTATAATCATGTAATGGAAAGCATTAAGGAAAAGGAACAAGTGGATGTCCGTCTTGCTTTAGACCAGATTCTGCAAAATATGAAGTCAGTTCCATCAGACAGTTGTCCGTCAATAGTCAGATGTCAGTAGTTAGTCCGTCAGTTCGTCTGTCAAGTAGGTAGTAGTGTAGTTAGTCATCGGTCTCAGTCTGTCAGTCAGTTAGTCGTCAAGAGTAGTCAGTCAGTAGTAAGTCGTAAGTCAGTCAGTCAGTATGTAATTCAGAAGTTTCGACAGTTAGTCAGTCGCCAGTCAGTCAGAAAGTAAGTCGTCAGTCAGTCAGTCAGTCGTCAGTAAGAAAGTCATCATTCAGTCTGTAAGTAAGTAAGTCAGCATTTTCAGTCAGTCAGTCGTAGTAAAGAAAATATTGCTCAGAGTGTGCGCGGAGTCTGGTAGTAACTTCCACAAACAAAAACAAAAAATAAGTTTGCAAAGGTATCAACAAGATGTAGCTACATCAAAATAAAAAGCTAAAAATAACCATAATATGGTTTGATGATAGATTCCATTGCGTTCAGCATATCACCCCGGCGCATAAATTCTTCAACTTATTTCATTCCCAGCTTTATTTTTTTTCTTTTCACAGCCCTGTGTACCGCGACCCCCGATGTAAACGATTTACGAAGGATTCTATACAGCCTTCTTTCTCCCCCGTTGCCTCATCCTTTCTCTCGCCCTACTTAACCCCCCCTCCATTGCATTCTTACTCTCCCCGCACCTCTCTTCACACCACGCCTTTGCCCACTTCTTTACTACTCGCCCCTCTCTTAATCCCCCCCCGCCTTTGCCTCTCTTATCCTCGTGATTTTTGCCTCATCTCTTTCACTTCAAGAAAGGAAAGGGATTCACTTTTGGCATGATCTACATTGCTCTCTTCCTTTCACCCAATTCCTGAACTAACTAACTTTTCTGTTCATCCTGTCCTCTCCGTCTTCCTTAAACCTACTCATATGAGTAAAGGATCTCACTTTTAGAAAAAATAATTTATATAAATACACTTCACTCCACTCCCCTCCCATATATACTTTTTCCACCCTACCATTCCCCTCATTACCCGGAAAGAAGTGCGACTCCTACTCTTTCCCTTCTAACCTCTACCTCCCCTCTCCCTTCCCCTTTCCTTCCATATCCTCTCACCCGCCCCCTCCCGCCTTCCTCTCCCGTTCTATTTCCTTCCCTTTTCTCCTCCTTCTATCACACACCACGCTTCTTCATATCTTATAACCTTACCTTCGTTGTCTCCCTACCCCCTAAGGAATGATGGCGATGTATAACGGTGGAAAAAACAATTGTGCGTCAAGCGGCTATTTTTTCCCCTTGAGGACATATAGAACCATGGTGGAAATATAGAAGCATATTTGCCTTTTTCTTTTTTGTTTTCTCTTTGTACTGAAAAAAAAATGCAGTTTTGGTGGAACGGGGCGTTTTCCGAGCCAAGTACAAGCGTTCATTCTTATTCCCTAATTTTCCATTTGTTCTGTTTTTCCTTCTCTGCAATTTCCTCCCTCAATCGTTACTTTAATTACAACACGAAAGAGGGAAACGAAGAAACGGAAAAGAAAGAAAAGAAGCAAAACCAAAAATCCAGTGAAAAGTGGACAATCACTTTTCCTGTAATAAAGACCTTTTGATAGGAATAATAGGAATGGATCAGTGGCTGGGTAGCCCTGATTGCTAATCTGTCAGGAAGGCTTCGAACTAATTAGCTTGCATTATTTTCTCGTTTGGCTTTTGTAATTCCATACATTTTACTATTGGCCAATACTTAATTTTATTTTTCATAATGGTTATATCCTGCCCCTTGGAGAAAAGGGATATTCAGGTATGAAAAAAAGTATATATTATTTCAAAATCCCGAGTTTGATTAACACAAGATGTATTATTAGAGGCATTAAACTTGGTCCCACACAGTCATTTATTCCAAGCTTTTTAACTGCAAGTTTCACACATTAAAGGAAAGGTTTAAGTCACAACCTCTCTTTGTATTTGCCATCTTCTTCTGACCCTCGGAGCATTCCTATTTACCCGGATTTCCTCCCCTGTTTTGGTTGACATCACGTACCTTCTTTCTCCTTCTGGTAACAATACACGCCTTCCAATTGTAGTTTATTCTTCCCTCACCGGGTATGATTCCTCTTCCCCCGATCAATTAAAACAGTTTATTGCCTCTTTACGCGCCGTTTTTTTTCGCTCTTTGTTCGCGATTGTTCTTCGCCTTTCCGATATAAACGTCATCAGTCCTCTTTTTGCATCTATTTTCTCCTTCTTCCTCTATAGCACAAAAGGTGGCGGATGGGTGACGTCCATCCTTCGAGGCAATTCCTTTCCTCCTGAATGCGATTTTTTATGAGGGTCTCACTCTAGGACGGCAACAGCTGGGAAGAAAAGTAAAAAGTACGTATACAGCTGCATTCCTCGTGATGGACAAGGGGGGGAAATAAGATGAAGCCTTTGTTTGTGTGTTGGGTTAGGAAGGGGAAAAAAAAAAAAAAAAGGGAAAAACACAAAGACGGAATGAAGGGGGAAAATGAACGAAAGAAAGGAGAATGACCGAAATGGATTTTGGGATTAGATTACAAAAAAAGGAGGATAAGTTCTTGGCTGGGAGCGGATAATAAATAAAGCGATCAAATGCTGTTGAGTTGCTATAATTAGCATCTCGTGTTGAGAGGAGGGGAAAAAAAAGTGGCCGTTGTTGAACCCCCTATGGAAGGTGGGGGGGCCGGTCGGGTGCCGCGGGGTTGTGAGGGGGAGGGGTGATCAATGGAAGAGGGGGATGGAGGAGCCTATAAGGAAATGTCGGAGGGGGGTATATCTTTGTCCCGAGGAGTGTGGGGAAAAGAGAATCTCTGCGGAAAACAATGTTCGGGGCTAGTGGGGAGGAGAGAGAAGAGGGAAGGGGGGGTGGCGGGTGGGGGGTTGCCGCCCAAGGAAAGGAAGTAAGGTATATGGTAACGGGATACGAAGTTCATATAAACTTATGAAAATGTTGTTTTTTTGTTCGTAGGAAAAGCGGCAATTTTCTCTGATATTATGGTATACGAAAGGGGAAAAGAGAGAGGGAAAGGGGGACGTTTCTTTTGTAATAAGGTGAGGGGTCTTGCGTTTAATGTGTTGTAAAATTTTGTATGTAAAGCCAATTTTCCTATAGAGAACGGTCATTTTGCTTTGTTGTTTATATTCCCAAGAATGGTAAATCCCCTTTTGTGTGTGTTTGTTTATTTTTGCGTTATATATATATTTACAGTTTATCGACTCTACCATAATATTATATTATATACATAGATATATACGTATTAAATTTATTACATTTATATATATAAATATATATTATTAAATATTCTAATATACATATATATATATATATATATTATATAATATATATATATATATATACATATATATAGTAGAATATATATATATATATATATATATATATTTATATTATATATTATATATATTTATATTTTATAATAATATATATATAGAATAGAGAGAGAGTGAGAGAGAGTGAGAGATATTATATTTATATAATATATATTAGAATATATATATATATATAATTTATATATATATATATTATACATATATGTATACACACACATATATAGCCTACATACATAAGTAAGTAAATAGTATATAATAGATATATATACACCGAATACTTGTATGAATATTATATAGATAGTATATATATATCATATCATAATAGTATATATATATATATATATATATAAATAATAACATATATATATATATATATATATATATAATATATATATTTATATATATATACATATATAATATATATAGAATATATATATATATAATATATATATATATATATATATATATATATAAATATATACAATATATATATATATATTTATATATATATATATTATATATATATATATATATTATATATATAAATAGTGTGTAGGTGTGGTGTGTGGGTTGTGTTGTTCGTTGTGTGTTGTGTGTTTGTGTGTGTTTGTGTGTTTTGCTTTTATGTTGAGCGTGTAGAGGAAAAGGTTTGTGTCGCCAGTAGTAATAAGATTTAAGCCTACGTATACTATAAACAAGTAGATAGAAAACTATTCACGCCGCCAACATGCCCTCTTAAACTTTTTGTTATTTTTTTTTTTCTCCTTGCCACCTTCTCTCTTTTTTCCAATTCCCCTCTCGCCTTTTCCCCCCCCTCCCTTTCACTATTTCTATTTCCCCCTCTCTCTCCGCGTCTCTCAGTCTATCTGTTTTCTCTCGCAAAGAGATATAAATTCATCCTCTGTTCGTTTTCTGTTTACATTCAATTTTCGTTGAGATCACCTTTTCAGAGAGAGCGAAACGGCGTCCGCTTACACGTCTTCGTCGCCACACTTTAGGCTGAAAGATTGTTGTGAACTGAATACTCAGGCATCATTTCAGAACCTGAAGCTATCCTTTTTCCCAGAGGAGAAGGATAGTCTACTGAGTCAACAGTGAGTTTACATGAATATTCTCTATTCTCTCTCTCCTGCTCTCTGCCTCTTCTCGCTCTCTCCTCCTCTCCGTATCTTCTCTCTCCTCTCTCTCCTCTCTCTCTCTCATCTTCTCTCTCTTCCTCTCTTCCTCTCTCTCTCTCTCTCTCCTCCCCCTTTGCGTGTGTGTTACAAGAATGCGGCCAAAATTCTTTTTTGGTTCTGTTATATGTTCTCTCTCCCTCTCTCTCTACTCTCTCATCTCTCTCTCTTCTCTTTCTTCTCCCTGTTGTTTTTACAATAATTCAAGCAAAACTAGTTTTTTTTGTTCTGTGAGTTTGCTAATAAAATTGGTGGTGGCTTATTCCTGATGTACCTTGCAAACGAGCAATTCCGTTTCGTTGCCAACATTTAATTATAGACCCAGCTAAGTTGATTAGCTTCTGTGAAGGCATCGGTAAGTGTCGGCTTCAAATCGAGCTCTCGGTGCGGTCTCACTCTTTCATTATTTTAGACATAGCTCCCCTCCTCTCTCTCTCTCTCTCTCTTAGTGAATCTCTAAAACACTGATCGTTATGAATTAAGCTTTATTAGATTAATTCAATATGGCGAAGCTCGCTCCTGACTCCTGACTGTGGTTGCATTTATTAGTCCGGATGTCCTCGAGTGTAGAAAGTTATCATATATTGTCAACGCCACCATATAAAATGTGGATATAAGCAAAAGTAAGAGAGGCGAACATCAGCACATGACAGGAGAGAACAGAACAGATGAGAACACAGCTCTTACCCCCCATCCTTGTCGACTAGAGGTGAGTGTGATTACCGGGCCACTCCAAAACAAATCCTGCAAACAGGTCGTCCCCTGTGTTCTTTCTCCACCAATT
>NW_028234429.1:3019943-3026771 GCF_977035675.1 Penaeus japonicus
ACACCAACTTACAGTATACAAATCAAGATCAATAAACAAATATTATATGAATATCACACTCTAACAAGCGAGGCGATCGCCGGGTCAGGTTTGGTTAACTTTGATGGATAGGTAATAAACATATAGTTGCCTTTCCAAGTACCTAGACCCTCAAAAAGAGCTTAATGCCTTTGACTGTAATGCCTCCTACATTCCAGACTACCTTCCCGCATAAGCACCATTGGGAACGGCAGATGGGAACTCCTTCCATATAAGCAGGATATCTGGAACATACAGATTGGGATCCACTGCACTACGACTGACGCCTGTGTAGTAGGTTCGTGGGGCACTCACCCTCCTACAGGAGCTATAGAGGAGCCTTCTGCAGCAGGAAGGCGTGGAAGGGCAAGAGGGAAAACCGGGCCGGCATAAAGGCAACTGACTAAGACACAAATTTTTTACTTTACGTTTATTCATTAAGCACAAGGTACTACATGTATAAAAAAAAACAAAAAAAACAAGGTATCACGGAACAGGCATGTAGCAGAATAAAAAAAACTTACGCTAGAACGAGAACATACAAAAAAAAACACTCCTGCCCAACCCAAGCACACGACCTTCCACCTTGATAACTCCTCCACTACTCAAAGATGGCGGTCTTGGAGACCCCGACATGGCAGGGGGTTGCCAACTAGGGATTACATTACAGGTCGTTTGTGCTTGGATTAGGTGCTCCTTCTCTTCCTTCTCCACAGCCTAAAATACTCCTGGAGGTGGGGCGTTTGTCAAAGCGCCCTGAAGGGCGTCGCCAAAGGGCATGACAGGGGAGTACAAAAAAAGAAAAGAAGAGGGACGCAAGGCACCCATCACCCGTTCGCATACGCACGAACCCATAGCGTTTGCGTAAGGAACTACGTTACTCTACACCTGCTTTCTCTACATGATTATATGTGCCGTGATAGTGTTTATTACTATGATCATTGTGCTGTAGTGTATTCATCTATTGTGTACCATAACTATCTGCAATATGGGATAAACCTGAACTATATAAATCCTATGTCTGGCATCAGCTACCTATTTTGTGTGAGCTATTAGTTCCAGCAGACTAAGCACCTATCACAAACTGGTGGCAGCGGTGGGATCCATTCTGCTCACTCTTACAAACTGGTGCTAGCAGTGGAATGGAAAACCCCCTGACAAACTGGCGCTAGCGGTAATATTAATTTTGCGCACCGTCACAATTGTTGCTTGTGGGATTGAAAACGGTCACCATCCCAAACTGATGTCAGCTGGGGATCGTGCCCGCCTCCTATTTTCTTTAAAAGTCGTGGACCACTTGTTGGGTACTGTGAGCCGTGCCACTGATACATTTTTCACTCTCACGTGAGCAAGGTAAGTCATTGGAAGTGTTGTTCCCCGTGTCTCAATTTCCCCTTATTCTTCTCCGTCTATTTTTCTTCATTCTAAATAACCCCATTTCTCCTTCAGATTTTTTTTTTGCCAATGTGTGTGAACTGAAAGGTATTACAGTTTTTTGTGTTGTAATGTATTATTATTAATGTTAACTCTGAAATGTATTATTTATTTTCAAATTTTAAAAGTTTATTTACATAGACATACTTATTCCAGATATTTATTATGATCATTTTTCAAGAAAATTATTCTAAAGTGCATGATTTTTACCATTCATATTAATCAACTACAATATAATAATTCTCAATTTGTTTGCATTTGGTCTAAATTGAAATTGTCTCATTATATTGAAGAATTCAAACTTCATTTCTCTTTATGTATCATGTATATCAGCTATGCTGAACTATAGCCTCGTCTGTCGAACGAAATTTAGACGTAAAAATTATTCCCGTTATAGAACCAGAGATGCTAGGGTTTCATGTAAGACTGCGAGCCGACTATCCGATAGATCTGTTACTGCACAAATATTTCCGACTCGGATTAGTTTCTTCATCATCATCACTATTCATGTGATTATTCGCATATGTTTAGTGAGATTTTTTTTCATAATTTACGAGAACGATTATTGTACTAGCTAATTATTGTGAAAATATTATCGTTGTGTTAATTTCAGTAACATTTCATGTTGTTGTTGTTTTTTGTATATATTCTAATAATTATATTTATATGCATATATTTGGAACTACTTAATAAGAAACACTTTACTAGGTCAATTGACTAGGTCATTTCGTACTCTAGCAGGTCATTCATAACCTCAATAATGTAAAATGTTACATTACGATGATCAGACATATTTATCAAGACGAATGCGTTAAGTAAACAATTTATTATATATTTTATATATCATATATAATATATTTTTTCGTATGTTACATATTTTATTTATCTTCATGACGTTTTTTCTCACTTAGCTAATTACTCTATCTATCCTCGTACTTTTATTCTTATATCATTCTTGTTTTATTGTAGTGACATATCGTTTTATCGTAATTGTCATGTAAAGCAAATTTCGTTTTAATTTTCAGATATTTTCATCCATTAAATTTACCAATCTTGGCTTTACAGCATTTCCTTTGTTAAGAAAATTAATCATTTGATTACAAGATTCGTTTTTTTTACGCCATTTACCTAGTCTCGGCCTACCACGACCTACCTCCACAATGAGATCTAGGTATGTCTTTCCTTCATTTATCACAACGTCCGCCAAACCGGTCACTTATTTTATAATTATTCCGGGCCTGCCCTGCCACGATTGTCATAAGAGAAGACTTGTCTGTTTTCCCGACCTATAATATGGTCCACTACGAAGTACCACGAGCGCGATTACTTTTCGCCCGGCACACTTCCAGCTTTTTATTCGGCTAACAAGCCATGAGTACCGCTCCCTGCAGCAAAATGACCTAGCATAAGGTCACATGAGAAATACCGCCAGCATGGTAACGTTTTCGGCCAAGCAGCCACACCTCCCTTGGAGAACTCGCCTCGAGTAAGGTAACGACCATATCATGGTGACATAAATAAGTATTGATATATGTAACTATTCAAAGGTTAATAATAAGTCTTATTTCTTTTTACTTCCAGATTTCTTAGATTTTCGCGCGTGAACAGTGAATTTATTTGTTTTGTGATTTTTTTTTTCTTCTCTTCCCAAGTACCTAGACCCTCAAAAAGAGCTTAATGCCTTTGACTGTCACGCCCCCTACATTCCAGACTACCTTCCCGTATAACCACCATTGGGGATGGCGGATGGGAACCCCTTCCACATAAGCAGGATAGCTGGAACATACAGACAAACTGGGATCGACTGCGTTACCACTGACGCCTGCTTTCTCTGTCTGATTATATGTGTTGTGATAGTGTTTATTACTATGATCATTGTGCTGTAGTGTATTCATCTATCGTGTACCATAATGTCAGACTATCTGCGTTGTGGAATAAACCTGAACTGTATAAACCTTGTGTCTGGCTTCAACTACCTGTTTTGTGTGGGTTATTAGTTCCAGCAGACTATGACACCCGTCAGTGAAAGAGAGAGAATGATACATTCATACATACGATACATAATACGTGTATTTCCCTTTGTTATTACAAAAAAAAAAAAATCAATCTGTTAAATAGAGGCAAAGCTGACGCATTAAATTATTGATACTAAATATATATATATATATATAATATATATATATATATATATATATATATATATATATTATTATATTATATATGGTGTGTGTGTGTATTTATATATATATATATATTATATATATTATATATATAATATTATATAATTTATATATATATATGGGGTGTGTGTGTGTTTATATATTTTTATAATATATATATATTATATACATATATATATATAATTATATATATTTATATATATATATATAATTCTATATTGATACTGTACACCGGCTTAGGGCACAAAAATGCACGTGCCCGAAAGACAAATTTTGCACACACATAGCAACCAAACACCCACCGTCATCCCACACGCAAAAATGAATCTGATCCACAAGCTATTTGCTGAAACGGTTGTGTTTAAATTGAACAATAAGCGGATAGGTATTGCAAGGGATGGGGTTGCAGCAGGAATATGCATTATCAACGAAGGGGCGGCATAAGGCTTTCCATTATTGTCAATAAATCATTTTATTAGTAAATGTGAAAGCTATCAACCAAATCTTTTTTTTCGATTAACATTTAGTTTGGTCCTTTCCACACTAAATCACTGGTTAGTTTCAATTTATGCCATACAGGGGAATCCGAATATTTATTCTCTATGAGGGTATTTAAATAAAAACCCATTATTTTATTGCACGCAATTTAAAGGGGTTTTAAAGAAGAGGATGTGTGTGTGTGTGTGTGTGTGTGTGTGTGTGTGTGTGTGTGTGGTGTGGTGTGAAATTTATTATATATATAAATACGAATATATTTTATATATATCATATATACATATAAACATACATATACACACACATACCCCAAGCCACACCCCACACACACACACACACACACACCTCATTATTATATATAAAATATATAGTATATATATAAAATATATATATATATTATATGTATAATAACATATAATATTATATATACATATATATATATATATTATATAATATATATTAATTATATAATAACACAAACAGAGTAACGTGCAATACAGAAATATAATAAAACACTTCCACTTCCTTTCATTTTGAACAATGTTTTATTATATATATACATACAACACACAACACATACATACATACATATATTATTTTAAAATATATATATATATATATATTATATATATTTATATATATAATATTATATATATATATTAATATTATATTATATATATATATATATATATACATACAAACACACATACACACACACACACACACATATATATAAAAAATATATAATTATAAATTATATAAATATATATATATATATTATATTTTTATATATGTATATATTTTACTTTAAAATTTATTATATATACATATATTTTATATATATAAAACCCCCCCCCCCTATATATATATATATATAATTATATATATATATAATATATATATATATATATACATATATATATACATTATATATGTATATATATTTTATATATATATATATATATATTTATTATTCATATCAAAACACACATACACACACCCCACCCACACATATATATATAATATATATATATATATATATATTATATATTATATTATAAAATATATATATATATATTATGATGTTTATATATATATTTATATATATATATTATATATATATGTATATGTAAATAACACACAACCCATGGAAAGAGACCTACATCTTGTGCCGTTCCCTGACGTCCGTTTTCTTTGATCTACTCGTGCTTTGTTTTCTTTAAAGTAATTTTCAGTTTCTCTCACAGAATCCCTGAAGCTTCCTTTCAGTCCCGCTCATCCCGAGTTTGGAATTTTGCCTTTTGTGATATCTTTGGTTCTCACGCCCTTATATCATGAAAGTGTTAGACGTCTTGGCTGAGAACTGGTGAAAGATACAAGGGAGGGTGATGTTTTAGCTCCTTTGTCTTCGCCCATCCTTGAGACAAAAACAAAGGACACAAGACGTCTTAGCTGTCGAGGCAAGTTGTTGACGTCTATTGCAAAAATAAGTGAAAGATATCTAATCACGTTACCGGAGTGATAAGAATTAAAACTTTATTTAACATTGTTTTTTTTCGTCCAGATGAGTCGAAACTGACCCAAATACATATGAAAATTTGATGTCAAGTGCTCTTTTACTTTTATTTTCAATTTAGAATACAAGATGTCCTTTTTATTGTCATAGGGGATCACTCGCCCACCGGCAAGGGATGGAGGATGGGGTGAGTGATACCACTTACAACTTTAGTGGCTGAGATGTCCAACAGGTGATGGACGTCAAGGGTTATGATGCGAAACGACTGACTATAATACTTCACGGCACAGAGTGAGTGAGAGGGAGAGGAGGGGGGGAGAAAGAAAGAGAGAAAGAGAGGGAGAGAGGGTGGGGATGGAGAGAGAGAGAAAGAGAGAAAGGGAGAGAGGGGGGGAGGGAGAGAGAAAGAGAGGCAAAATCATGTCACCCAACAGCTAAAATTCCTTGACAGACGCCTTAAGAGCTCGATAACATAGTATCCCTCACTCTCTCAGTATTAGGCGGGTATCCGTGTGGCCAACGGACCCTGCATTCCCAATACTTAGGTTTCTAGGGCATTTGTTTACTCTGTTTTGTGCACAAACGGCTGTTTTTATGGACAACCGTGTAGTGAATGAGACATGGAGTCTTCATCGTTTGAGGGATTGGTACGTGTGTGTTAGGAAAACCATGAGGAGATAGGGTTTTTCCCGTGTTCTTCCTTTCTTGCCGGGTGGTTGACGACGAGGGAGTAAACTGTGTGGTTCGTAATGCCACTCTACGCTTCAGTATCAAGCCGTCTGGTTAGCTCTTGGTAGCGTGTCGACTTACATCCCCGTGGTCGCAAGATCGAGTCCGTCCAATCTCGTGAGCTACAACTTTTCACCTGGCGGTACTGAAGTAGCTGGGCACTGCTTTTGGGTAAGGACCAAGCTCAGATCGAGTCAACACTCGTGGCACATTCTCTCACGAGTCAGCACACTGGCACAGGCGGGCTGCGTCATGCATACAAAACCCGCGTAGCAAACTGCTCCGCAAATTTTGGTTTTCCCTTTCCTTCAGTATCAATTACCATGATCCAAAATTTGGGGGAATGGAAACTCAAGTTAAAGACTTGCATTATAGCAACTTGAAAATATGTATTATTAAACATGTGTATTTCTGCATGGGGACTATTTTATGTTAGCTAACGTTAATATTCTACAA
>NW_028234429.1:3101871-3106871 GCF_977035675.1 Penaeus japonicus
GAGAGAGAGAGAGAGAGAGAGCAGAGGAAGATGCAGGGAGAGAAAAGGCAAGAGAAAGAGAGAGAGAGAGAGAGACAGACGAACAAACAGAGACAGAGAGAGAGAGACAGAAGGAGAGAGAGAGAGAGAGAGAGAAAGAGAATAAAGAAGAAATAAAAGAAAGAGAGAGAGTGGGGTAGAGAAAACCATTCTACGCAGCCAATGTTACTTTATTTACATATATATCTTAATTAAGAACCATGTCTCACTCCCTCATCTGACTAACCCATTTTTTTTCTCTCTCTCTCTCTTTCTCTCTCTCTCTATCTATCTCTCTCTCTCTCTCTCTCTCTCTCTCTCTCTCTCTCTCTCTCTCTCTCTCTCTCTCTCTCTCTCTCTCTCTCTCTCTCTCTCTCTCGGCGAAAGAGTCTTTTAGCAAAGACTGACGATGGAAGCGAAAGAGGGAAGGAGAAAATCGGTGGGAAAAATTACATTTACTCTTAGGTCGACTTTCCTTTGAGGGAAATCATTCGTGCTCGACAAACAGTAATATCCCTTGATGGGCATTTCCCTTTTACTGCCTACACTTTTTTTTTTTTTTTCAAACACATATTGTACATACAGAAAATCTGTATCTATATTTGCATCTGAACCCATCTATGTATATATATATACATACATATATATATATATATATATATATATATATATATATATATATATATATATATATATATTGTTGGTTTTGTAAACAATCGTATATACATTCATCCACACACACGCTCTTTTTTATGTTTGGGGAAATCGAATATCCCGAGCAGTTTATCTTCTCAAACGCGAGAGAGAAAAGAAAAGTCGAGAGAGATAAAGTAAAAAAGGCTGGAATGGGGGAAAGGGAAAAAGAGAGAAGAGGCAGAGAGAAAGGGAGGGGAGAGGTGAGACTTATGTATTTTATGCAGTTTATATTACTTTGTTTTTCTTCAAACATCTGAAGAAACAAGTTGAGGCCAATGGACACGGAGGGTCTGGTGGACTCTCAACAGAAGCCATTATAAATTGAACTTCATTCGCCCTCCAGTCGATTCTAGTTATTTTGAAAAAATGGAACTTAAAAAGAGAAGCAAATGTAATATCTGTCTTCAGTCCCTTTACTCATAAGATATTTTTACGTCCGAAAACATTTTCTCTCTCCCTCTCTACTAGCAAATCAGTCTTTCAGTAGAGACTGGCAGTAGAAAGCGTAAGAGGAAGAGGAGAATTGAGTGGGAAAAAATGGCATTTATTTTTAGACTTTCCTTTGAGGAGGACAGTCTGAGAACGTCACACAGTAGCATCTTTCGATGAAAATGTCCCTTTTATTGCATACACTTTTCTAATATATATGGTAAGAACACAATGTGCGCGCGCGCGCATGTGTGTGTGTGTGTGTGTATGATATATATGGAAGGATGTATACACACATTTTGGAAAGAAAGTGAAGGTAGTAAAAAGTGATATATCTGTGCGATATATTACGAAATATATACATATATGTTTGTTTAGAGAAAATAGAGAGAGAGAGAGAGAGAGAGAGAGAGAGAGAGAGAGAGAGAGAGAGAGAGAGAGAGAGAGAGAGAGAGAGAGAGAGAGAGAGAGAGAGAGAGAGAGAGAGAGAGAGAGAGAGAGAGAGAGAGAGAGAATGCACCCCCTGCCCTCCACCCAAGCAAAGGGTGTCCATTTCCCTTTTCCTTTGGCCGCTTACTGGCCGCGCCTTCGGGCTTGCCCTGTTTCTTTCACCCTCTTTAGTCGCGCTCCTCGTGTGTCCCTTGCTTCCTTGAGAGAAAAAAAAAAAAAAAAAAAAAAATCAGGTCGTTTCACTCTTCAAGTTGAACGGAAATAACTTACACCTTAGTCTTCTGAAAGCGTTAATATTAATACGACCTTCTCAAAGAAGGTGTCGCTTTTCTGAGTTTTTTTTTTATGTAATATTTTCATAATCCACGTTGTTAGATGAAATTTATTTTCTGTATTTGCGTATCATTTTTTTTCGATAACATTTTCTTTTTTGTGTGTGTTATGTCGTTTCTTTTCTTTTTTTCTTTTTTAGTTTTTCTTTTTCAAATAATTCTGTTCTATTGTATCCCTATCTTATTTGTGAATTTCCTCTTTTTTCCTTCTTTTCGTGAAATAACTCGTATTGTCAAATTGATATATGGAGCATTTACTATACATTTTGATCTACAAATTGTATATAGATATTTGTGAGTATCATAAAACACCTGAACTAGACATTTGTGAACGAAAGCTTTTCATATGTTATTTTTAACTTTTATCTAATTGAACAGAATTTTCAAAATCCTCATAACGTCGTATTCAAATTAGACAGTCATCCCTCCTTAATAGATTAAGATATCACTAATATTGGAAAGACAGATAATTTTTCCCCAACCAATAATCTCTCTCTCGCACGTCTAGAATTCGCCTCTAAACTCCACGTTTCTCTCGTTCTCTCCTTTATCTCCTTTTCCCTTCCCCTGCTCTTAATTTCCCCCTTTTGCAACCTAAATGATTGACAACCGAAGGATTTCTGTCTCGTTCCGCTTCCCTCTGGGTCTGCCATTTTGTATTCACAAATGTATATACAGATACTTGCGTTCGTGACATGGTAAAAGTCGGTGTTCATTGCATGTGCTATCCTCTGCAGTATTTGCAAGCGCGTTTAGGGCGGCGGACACGGTTGGTCTGAGGAGATTATGTAAATGATGGTGGAAATTTAATTTCTTTTGCTCGTTGGCTGATTTTTATTGTTATTATCATCATCATTATTATCATTTTTTACGAAACATTTCTTTAAAGCAATTAAAAATATCTTATTTTTCGCCTTGTCCCCCCCCCCCCCCCACTCCCTAACTCCTTCTCATGCTCCTACTCTTCTTCCTCATTATCCCTCGCTTCTTCTTCTTCTTCCTCCTTAATTTCTTCTACTTTTTCTTCTTCTTCTTTTTCTTCCTCCTCCTCCTCCTCCTCCTCCTCTTTCTCCTCACCCCACCTCTCCCTCCTCCTGCCCTTTCCTCCGTCTTCGTGAATTCCTTGCAAGCAAATGATGTCCGTTTCATTTGCTTGTCCTCTTGTAGGTTGTGCTTTCATGCTTATTCTCTTTCTTTAAGGTTCCTTAGTCACGCTCCAACCCAAACATTCCTTTAGCTCCGTGTCCCTTGTTTGCCTCGGGAAAAAATGTGGCAGTTTTGTCCTCCAGGCTGAGCGGGACTAACTGCAGCTGAAGTCTTGTGAGCACGTTGTTGTTGACACAATTCTTTATTTTTCAAGATAATGTCACTTCCCGGATAATTCCCTGTACATGATCAGAGAGTTCCTTTGGAAATGCTTGTTGATAAACAGAAAAATCCTTGCTATGCTTTTTTCTCTCTCTATCAGTGCTTTTTTATTTTTTTTATTTATTTTTTTTTTTATCGGATCAAACTTTAATTTTACAGACTAATTGATTTGGCTTTCAGAAACCAACTATACCTTGCACAGATTTTCCTTTTCCAAACTCCTTTTCATACTTATCTCTTGTTTTCTTCTCACACAACAATATTCCGAAATCTTCATATGATATTTCTATCAATCAGAAAATATATTACGATTGACTTCAGTTATTTCAATTGACTTTTGTGCGTACCCATATATTTGTGTGTATTATTGACATTCATTTTTTTTTTTTTTCAGGGTCATATTCCATGAGCTGTTAGTTCACACTGACATAACTTTTCGAAATATCCAACTTCCGAAAAAAAAATATATATATATATTTGCAAAAAAATATTTGTTCGTTTACTGTAATCCCACCACAATAAATAGCAAAATATCCCTAATATCAGAATCTAGAACAAAATCCCCCAAACCTTCAAATTTTCCTTTTCACTCCCTGTTTTTTTTATTTTTTTTATTTTTTTATTTTTTTATTTTTTTTTTTTTATCTTTCTTCCTTCTTTATCTTTCCTTCCTTTCCTTCTTCCCTCGCTCCTACCCTCTTCCAACTTTCCCCCTCCGCGGCCTAAGTGATTCACGATACGAGGAATTTCGTTTCTCTCTACTCTCTGTGTCGTCTCCCTTGTGTGACCTTGCCTTTCAGATTCTCTCGTGACTTCTCATCCGTGAGAGGGCAAAGGAGAAGGCGAGAGGATAAGGATAGAGGGAAAAGGGGGGGAAAGAAGAAGGAGAATTGTGGGAGAAGGGGAAGGAGAGGGAGAGGGAGAGGGAGAGGGAGAGGGAGAGGGAGAGGGAGAGGGAGAGAGAGAGAGAGAGAGAGAGAGAGAGAGAGGGAGAGAGAGGAGGGAGAGAGAGAGAGAGAGAGAGAGAGAGAGAGAGGGGGGGGGGGAGATATAGCTATATAGATAGAGAGAGAGAGAGAGAAAGAGAGAAAAAGAGAGAGAGAGAGAGGGGGGGGGGATATAGCTATATAGATAGAGAGAGAGAGAGAGAGAGAGAGAGAGAGAGAGAGAGAGAGAGAGAGAGAGAGAGAGAGAGGAGAGGGGGGGTATAGCTATATAGATAGAGAGAGAGAGAGAGAGAGAGAGAGAGCGAGAGAGAGAGAGAGAGAGAGAGAGGGGGGGGGGGAGGGAGATATAGCTATATAGATAGAGATAGAGAGAGAGAGAGGGGGGGGGTGTAGATAGATAGACAGAGAGAAAGGGCGATTCTTCTTTATTTTCATTTATCTAAAAGAAAAATGTCTCTCTGCCTTTGTGGCATTCGCCGCTCATGCGAGTATAGAAGGAAATGCATTTTCGTCGGCCGCTTGACGCTAAAAAGAAGCCCATGTCAATTACCTTGTGCTATTGCTGGCTTTCACTCGCTTCTAATTAGGCAAAAATTCGGAGAAATTGTCACTTGAAGAAGGGATTGAAAAATGAAACAGAGAAATACCCTTCCCAGAGTTTCTTTCTTCGCATGGAACAGAAATTATGTAGAAAATCCCTTTCCTTCAAGAAAGTGAAAATCGGAGAAAAATCATTTATTTTTAGGACGACTTCCCTTTG
>NW_028234429.1:3114371-3119371 GCF_977035675.1 Penaeus japonicus
CACACACACACACACACACACACATACATATATATATATATATATATATATATATATATATATATATATATATATTATATATATATATAATATATATATATATATGTATATATATAATATATATATTATATATGTATATATATATATATATATATGTATATATATATATATATATATATATATATATTTATATATATATATATATATGTGTGTTGTGTGTGTGTGTGTGTGTGTATGTGTGTGTGTATACATATTCACACACACAACCACATATATATATATATTATATATATATATATATATATTATATATATATATATATATATATATATATTATATATATATATATATATATATATATATATATATTATATATATATATATATATATATATATATATATATTATATATATATATATGTGTGTGTGTGTGTGTGTGTGTGTGTATGCACACACACACACACATATATGTATATATATACATATATATACATATATATATGTATATATGTGTATGCGCACACACACGCACACACACACACACACACACACACACACACATATATATATATACAAATTTTACCTCCCTGACAGGGAATTGAACTCGGGCCCTCTGAGTGAGAGTCCTGGCTCCTAACCATATCCCCACAACGAGCCACTACAAGGAATGTCTAACCAGATGCCTTACATCCATCATGGAAGTTACTTATATGCTCTTAGCCGAGCAGTGATAGCGAGGTTTTACAGACAATCCCCGTGGCCACTCAATTCCCTGTCAGGGAGCTAGAATTTGTATTTCTATAATAAAATGCGTCACTGCATTCTACCATCCATCACACATAGATATAACCTACGCAAGAGGGGTGTGAGATGGAAGAGAGAGATTTCTGGAACGAATTAAATGAATTGCCGATAAAGGTACCAAAGAAAGAATGGTGATTGGAATGGACTTCGGTGTGTTGATGATGGAAATAGAGGTAATGGGAAGGTGCCCAGGAGAGGAATGTAGAAAGGCAGATAGTGGTGGATTTAAAAAATATCTATTTTAAGAAAGTGAAGAGCAAAGTAATGGATTAGAGTGCACACAGATGGACTATATCCTGTAAAGGAAATGTAAATTTAATATATCACAGACTGTGATAGGGAAGCATATAGCCGGTTACATTGGATGGTAGTCTGTAGGATGACTTTGGAGAAAAGGAAGATATTGATAGCCGAATTAAGGATTCGATGGTGGAAGATGGAGGAAGATTAATAATGTTGTACGATTGAGCAACTACTGCAGAAGAGGTAAGAAGGTTAACTAGAAAGATGCTTGGTATGACTTTAATACAAAGGAAGGAAGTTGAAGAAGTTAAAAAAGAGAAAAGGATTTATATTAATTGGCCAGGCAAAGGGACCAACAAGGAAAGGCTTTACAAAGGTTAAGATGGTAAGGAAAACCAGCCATCACACCAAAACTGGAATAGGATATTTTCCTCAGCATAAGTGCCGATTCGCCCGCCTCCATGTTGATATTGTAGCCCCTTTACCACCGTCGGACGGCGCTCAGTGCCTGTTCACTGCCACCGAACTCTCCACAAGCTGGCTCCCTATAAAATAAGCCACCGCCTGGGGCTGCGCCAAGACCCTCCTGTATGGTTGGATCAGCCTCTTCGGTGTTCAAGTTGTCATCACCTTATTTGGGTCCTGCCTTCATCTCCCACTTTTGGACGTCCTTGGGAGACGTTCTTGGGAGAACTATTTTAACGACCATTCACCGCAGCACTGTATACAACCTGGCAGGCAACAGGATGGTCGAGCACACTAATCACACACTGCAGGCTACCCTGACGTTGCACTGCACCTAACCTGACCTGAAAATTAAACTCTCCTGGAGTCCTCATCAACATCCAGACTTTACCTAAGGAATGACTTCTGGAGTCTTCTGCCTAAATGGTTTTCAGTGAAGCTCTCTCTAACCCAGGCGAGTTTTTATCCATATCCCAAGACCCTTTTAACGACAACAGCTCGTCAGACTCGGACGAATCGTCAGAAAAAAACTGCCCTTGCATCCAGACATTTTCTAGATAACCAATGACAATACCTGCTAAAGTCGTTCCTTCAATTCTTTGTGAAGAATCATCCACAGCCCTATAAAACTCTCTGTGAGTGACCTACTGATAGTCCTCACACAGTCACAAGCTGAATGCCACAGAATAGAGACACAAAAGTCAGACCTTTAATGTTAAATTTTGATAATTACACATGTAATCATTGGGCAAAATGTAGTAATTTCTGTTGTTGACTCGTGACTTCATTGATAGTGATACTTAAATCTTTGCATTTATCATTAGGTGTGCAATAATCGAATGTTACACTTAGTGTCTCATATTCAATAATATTTTACAATCTTTTATACACTTATAGATGAATTTCTATGAAAGATAATTTAAAAATGCTTAGTATTGGATTTAAAAGATGTTGAGCTCAATGAAGATCAAGAAGGTGAACCTGACAGGGTCATTACCGGCCTTTAATATAAATGCAAGAACAGCGACAGAGGAGGAGGAAAAAAGAGGAAAGATGAAGATAAAAATATGGAATATGGAAGGAGAGATAAAGTGGAAGAGGTACTGGACGCTAAATAGAAGTCCATGTAAACGACCTCGTGCTATTGCTTGTGATTCACGATTCGGATTAATTGTTAATGTAGTCTGGATAGAAAATTGAAACAGAGGAATCTCTTTCCCCAAATTTCTTTTTTCACATGGGATAGGTGTTCCCTTGGAATCTAATTACTTTTTTTCTGAAATATATTGTATGAACAAAAATTGGGTGACCCACTTGGTAAGACAGTTAATTAAAGTATTTCCCTAGCTCTTCCTCTTGCATCCCTACAGGAAAATTACTTAAGGTAATTTTCCTGTAGTTAAGAACTACTGGTTTAATTTTTAATTCTTTTCTTTTATTCTTTGGGTATCTGTATAAATTAATGGGAGTGTGTTATATTGGTGGCGAAGAGAGTGTAGTCAAGAGCGAGTGAGAGAAGAAGTATGACTAGCATTCTTTATGATAGCATGAAAGGGAAAGTTTACTAGATGGTGGCCGTGCTGAAGGTATTCCGAATGATAGGATTAAGAACGAATATAGCAGAAGAACAGTTCAGAAAAGACGGATTGAAGACAAATAAAGAGGCGAGATTGCCATGATTAGGGAATGTGCAGTGCAGCGGTGTGATGCAAGATATAGCGGAAGAAAGGGAAGGCCAGAAAGAACGTTTATGGATATGATGAGGGAAGACATGAAGGTGGTGAGTGTAAAAGAAAGGAGGGAGAAGTGGAGATGGACGATTCATTTTGGCTATGGCATCCCCTGCCATGAGCAACCGAAAAAAGGAGCACTTTGTTGAATCTATTATTCGTGGTTTATAGACCATAGCATCTCTACTTAGTTTATTAGACGCATAGGCACATCTCTATCCTTTATCTATTCAACGATAGGGAAACGCAAAAATGCATTTTTTCCATTTGCTCTCTACCACTTGCCGTGTGAAAAGCCAAGCTATGCAGGGCATAAGTTTTTTTTCAAATGTAAGTATTTCTTTTATAAAGAAAGAAACTAGAGAAATGGTTATCAAGTGAAGGACTTTGATTCTTTTGGTAGTTCACAGGATTTTCACTCTCTTTGGTAATGACATGGAACTATTGTAGTGACCCAGAATTAGCTGATTACCGTGACAGGAATTGTTATTATTAAAATGTAATCTCAACCATGCCAAGTGTACGCCTAAAGGTCAGGGGGACTTTATCTGAATCACTCAAATTAGCCACCCCAGTTGAGACGGATATGTAACCGAGAACGGAAAAGGACGAGAGTAAGGTCTTCGGCGGTGCCACCGAACGTGAACTCCAACTAAGGGCGGCATGCCACCCAGTTCTCTCACCTAACAAGAGAGCAAAACATAAACTATTTCTACAGGGAGTGAATGAAAATATTATGATCAAGGGCTCCACGGCAAAAGCTGACGAAATAGAAAGAATAAACAACCATATCAAAGTAGGAAATGTATACATCATCTGCCTAGGCAGATCGAATTTGATAGATATACTGCAGTTATTCAAGGTCTACACTCACGAATACACAGAGAATAAAAGTAAATGCCCAAATAAAGAAAATTGTGGCAACACAACCGCAACAATTAAGCACACACCAAAAACACTCCCAGGTGGAACACCAACAGATCCAAAAACTCTCAGCCTCCAATTGTTTTAAGACAAAACCACAAAATCATATCCACAGATTATCTCCTGCCAAGAAGATGAGAACTAACAAACCCAAACATATACTAGATCTCAACTGTCGACATTAAATCCTAGGCTATAACGACAATTAGGTGGGCAGCATACTAGTTACATCAATCAAGGACAACCAATCATAAATGAACCACAGTTTTCAACCTTTATCACTATTCTGCATCAAACCTTGATATAGTCGTCCCTGTACCTTCAGCACCCACCAGGAGATGCAAACACAATTCATCTCACCCTCTCTACATCACAAGTAGACTACCGAAATGCTGACTGCTAACATAAGTACAAAAATATCCTCAGCAACACACCCACTCCACAATTACAAAACAAACCATACAAAAAAATAGCCGAAGCAGCAGATATATAGTTAAAAGAAATAACACAAATGCAAAAGAATAAAGCATCCCTTTCAAACACAATCGCATAATACCACATCATCAAACAAGTGCATAATTAGGGAAGAGCAAAATGGAATATAGGAATCTCAAACTACAGGCCGAAAGATACGGCTGGAATGAACACAGAAGAAAATACAGACTGTTACAACTAACAATAAAAGAACGGACCAAAACAGTTAGCTCAACAAAAAGGGGAAAGACTAACAAGAGAGCTGTCAAAAGACCCTGCAACACTATGGGAAACAAAATATTAATTACCTATACATATACTATACCCAATATAATAAAAATTTTCGATGCTAGAAGCTCCA
>NW_028234429.1:3126871-3129371 GCF_977035675.1 Penaeus japonicus
TAAAATTAAATAAACATACACACTAAGGCGCTCCAGCAAAACAAATTTAGTAACTAATAGATTGCAAAGCGTCATTTAAATAAAAACCTGCCCTTTCGACTTGTAACCTAAAAATAATACTCTCCTTAACTTGTTTTGAACAAAATTGTAGGGTAAAATGGGCCTCGCACTGTAAATACAGAGGCTAGTACGTGAAAAGAGTATCTGAAATGGCGTCTATGTCAACAATGTCAACCGCTCTTGTTTCATTTCATTTTCAAAAATTATTACTGGAGCTCTTGAAACTGTTTTTCATTACCTGGACCATATAACCTGAAATTAGAACCAAACAAATACAGTTATAAAATGGCATGCAACGTTAAAGATACAAAAGTAAAGCATAGTGATAAAATCAATCGCAAGTGATAAAAGAATAATAATAATAAAATAAAAGCAGCATATGAAACATGTATAAAGGTGTGTTACATACATCTTTTCAAAAGAGAGAGAGAGAGAGAGAGAGAGAGAAAGAGAGAGCGAGAGAGACAGAGAGAGAGAGAAAATGAGTGAGAACCGGCTACCCATTCTTTAGTGTTTCACTAATACCCATTGCGTTGTTCATCTTTTTCTATCTAATCATATAAAAACTGGCAGAACCAAAATTGTTGGTGGAAGGTTATGTTGGAAACCAAAAATTAAACGTCCACACATATTAGATAATAATGAGCAAACAAAAACATGCAAAAAACAGAAATCAAAACTTAAAAAAAACATGCTTAAAGAGAATGGACAATAATAAAGGTAAACGAAAAGAACAAAAGTAAAGATGAATAAAATGAGCAATACTAAAATTAAATAAACATACACACTAAGGCGCTCCAGCTAAACAAATTTAGTAACTATTAGATTGCAGAGCGTCATTTAAATAAAAACCTGCCCTTTCGACTTGTAACCTAAAAATAATACTCTCCTTAACTTGTTTTGAACAAAAATGTAGGGTAAAATGGGCCTCGCACTGTAAATACAGAGGCTAGTACGTGAAAAGAGTATCTGAAATGGCGTCTATGTCAACAATGTCAACCGCTCTTGTTTCATTTCATTTTCAAAAATCATTACTGGAGCTCTTGAAACTGTTTTCATTACCTGGACCATATAACCTGAAATTAGAACCAAACAAATACAGTTATAAAATGGCATGGAACATTAAAGATACAAAAGTAAATCACAGTGATAAAATAAATCGCAAGTAATTAAATAATAATAATAATAAAATAAAAGCAGCAAATGAAACATGTATAAAGGTGTGTTACATACAACTTGTCAAAAGAGAGAGAGAGAGAGAGAGAGAGAGAGAGAGAGAGAGAGAGAGAGAGAGAGAGAGAGAGAGAGAGAGAGAGAGAGAGAGAGAGAGAGAGAGACGAAAAATGAAATAACCAAGGATGACTCTAAAAACTGGCAAGAAACAAGTGGTCACCATGACTTAGCGCTCCTTGCGAAGGATGACACAGAAATCTACGGGGTGATACCACGTTTTGGAGTTACTGACAAAAATGTGCGTCATTACAGTACAACGCCTAACTTCTGTGTTATTATGGTGTCCAACAGAGGAAATATTGTCATTTTTACTAAACCTTACATCGAACAAGGTCTGAACATGACTCTTCAGTCTGAGGTATGTTCGTTTCCAATCTACTGACTTTAGTTCTGTTATGAGTAGCTCTTTCCTCGAGTGATTTGATACAACTAGGTATTGTCTTCACTTCATTATACTGTCTGTTTCATGAATTGTTTTCTTAGGTTTATGCGGACCGTCATATGATATATGATCGTAATTATTAAAATGATCGAAGCCATCATTCTGAAGGTCGATGGAAGAGATGATGTAACTAATGTAAACATAGTCTATATGACCATTTTTGATATTTGAGCAGAAGATGACATAAGAATTACATATATTTCGAATCGTTCTGTTTAACATAACGTAAGAAGAACAATATAATCAAAGAAAGATATGTCCGGAAATGCAAAGTAGATTTGTCCATGACCTGGCTCGGGACACGGCTTTAGAGAGAACGCTCGCTCTTCTGTGCACACGGCCAGGGCGCCTTTACTGCATGTGCACGTGCGTGTAATCAGTGTGGAAAGTTTTGAAAACGTGAATAAAGTTAAATTACAGGGAAATGTGATCTTCTGCTTACATAACTAGTTAGAATCAGTTTCCCTAAATGATACCCAAGTAATTCGGTTGGCCAACGAAAACTATCTTGAAATTATTTCCACTTATTTAAAAAGGCTTTCTGTCCTCTTCCGCGTCTCTCTCCTTAGGCCTTGGCTAACCTCATTCACTAATGGGGAAATTAGTCTAATGATGCGTGCCTGACAATAGGCCTTAATTAGGTAAGAGGTAGATTAAAATTTCGCGTTACAATAAAGACGTAGGGGAGAAAGAGAGGGCCTTTCTATCTGGCTGGAAACTACATTTTACTAAGTCGAGTTTCTCTTCCTCTTTTCGCGGTTATCT
>NW_028234429.1:3139371-3144371 GCF_977035675.1 Penaeus japonicus
TTGCACAAATATCGCTGAAGCCGCATTAACCACTGAAGTGTGAAGAATTAAGGGGTTGAAAGCCCCGGCACCTGGAGTGATCTGAATCTGCAGCCTCTCCCCTTGCTCGTTATCCTGGGTTGAATATAGACGAATAACAAAGACTTCCTCAGAGACGACGGCTGGCGCACGTGGCATATATAACATTATTTCTTTGGCTGTGAAGGGAGCTTCAGCATTCCGAGTAGATGTATATATTCCTGGTGTTTATTTCTAGCATTTTCTGCCGTCGAGCATATGAGCGAAATCATCATATTTTTTTATTTATTTATTGCAGAAGAAAGCAATTTTTCTCAAACGATTGTTTTTATCAAAGACAGCATTCCCATAAAAGATTCATCATGAAAATAATCTTTGCTCGTATCGTAGGGAGCTAAATTCCTTAGCTAGTCACCCCTAATGCAACTATGCTGCTTTGACATACACGCTGCACAATGGAATGCGGAAATAGGGTACTGCCATTATGTTATCAAAAGGTTTATGAAGCTTTCTATGCGAATATTGATTGTTTTGCTTATATTTTTTTTCTTAACCGAATGATGGAGAGAACTGTTAGGGATGAACTGGCTAAAGAGGTAATTTGGGACGAATGAGCTAACTGAAGATGCAAATTACACACACACACACACACACACACACACACACACACACACACACACACACACACACACACACACACACACACACACACACACACTTAATGGAAACCATGAGCTCAGATCCATCCTTTTGTAAACCAAAAGAAAGGTACATAAAAATACAGTTCTGTATTGTGTTTCAAAAACCGCACGCCGCCACCCAATGAATTAATCTGGCAGTTGAAAGAATGTTCCCTGAACAAAACGGGGTTTCGAACCATGTACTTCGCAGACACACGCAGAAACACACACAGTAAGAGTGTTTGTCTGTAGCGAATGTTTGTTAGCATTCTCTAACTTTTGCTATCTACTGTCGCCTCAGCTCAGCAGGTATTCTCCACACCCTGTATTAGATTCACTTTGACCAGAGTTTAAAATTCATAGAACAGAAATGAGAGTAAAGAAAAGAAAATCGGGAAAAAAAACCCGGTTTCCAGAATAAATACATTACGAAGCCTAAAGTGTCCACAATCCTATTTTGCAGCCGACTCATTACTGTCCACATCGGCCGCCCTTTGTGGTGTCAGTGCCGCTTGTGCCGTCTCTTTGATCCAGCAAACCCGTTAACAGACTAGCGAATGTAACGCAGTATACGTAAACGATCCGTCTGTTTTGCTCGTCGTCGTGTTCCGTGCTGTAGGAAGAAGAGTGGGAAGGGAGGAAAGGGAGGAAAGAGGGAGAGAGAGATTGGCGTGAGTATGACGGGGATGGGGAGCAAAGAAGGGAAAGCGGGGAAGGAGAAAAGAGGGGAATGGGGAGGGACGAAAGGAGAGAAGGGAAGGGATTGATTTTTTTTTTCTTTCTGAATAGTAAGAATCTTAAAACTTAGTGATTATTTTGTGTGTTGAGTAAATCAAATGATTATCCATTTAAATGTTAGAAAGGAATGGATGAGAACAACCGATTTTGCCAACGCAATACATGTAATGGACGCTTTTCGATGTTATATATTCATCAGAATTGCATATATATACATATATATTTACTATATATCATTCAAGTGGCAATAGCCTGTTTTTTGTTTTTTTTTCCTTGTCATAGTGTCTGTTGCTTCTATTGTCGTTCTTTTTTGTTTGGCTGTGTTTGAAGTGTTGACTTGGATATGAGAGAGAGAAAGAGAGAAAGAAAGAGAGAAAGAGAAAGAAAATTTTATATCAATAGCTTTAGCCTGTAGTACATTTTGACCCCATTTATAAAAATATTCGCATTTTTTTCATATACGTTCGTCAATCTTCTTTCTTCATACTAAAATGTACCAATAACCGATTCACCTTTTCGGTTTTCTCTGCTTATATAACCGGAACAAGAAAGTTTCCTCCGCGGCTTTCTACATCGCAATTTCATCTTACACAACAGGTACCACTAACGCAACGCCATCGCAAGTTTGACTAAACTTTCGTCCATATTAATGGAAGCTAATAAAGTGTAATCGAAGTCCTCATTGCTGGCGTTGTGCAGATGGAAACACATAACCAACTAGATTCCTTCGTTTCCACATCAACTTGTGCAATTTTTAGATGAGGTCGATTCGGTTAGGAGCCTCCAAGGGACTACGTATATATATATATATATATATATATATATATATATATATATATATATATATATATATATATATATATATATATATATATATATATATATATATATATATATATATATATATATATATATATATATCCATCTATCCAACGCCACCGATATGATGGCAAACCTCTGAGTCATACGCATGAGGTGCAAAAAGCTTGTAAGTTTCGATGTCAAATCGCTTTTCACCAACATGCTCATCAGCGAAGCCATCGAAGCAGCTCGGCGAACGAAGGAAGGATTGGGTGAGGACCTGCGTCCTGCGCCCTCTGCCGAGGGATTGCTACATCGACCTCGACCGCCTGTGTGTGGAGTTCGACCCGTTCGAGTTTCATGGCAATGACTATGAACAGATCTAAGGGCTTGCAATGGGCTCTCCGCTATCAGCAGTCCTTGCCCAGCTCTTCATGGAGACCCTCGAGGCCGACCATTACCGACGTGTTGTGGCTACCAAAGTAGTGTAAGGATAAGGATAAGCCAGATTTGCGGAGCAGATGCTACGCCGGGCTCGTATGCGCTGAGGCGAGCCCGCATGTGTCAGCGTGTGCTGACTCGTGAGAGAATGTGCCAACGAGTGTTGACTCGATCTGAGCTTGGTCCTTACCCAACGCAGTGCCTACGAGGACGGACCTCCAAGACCTATGAAAAAGGCTGGATAGGGTGCATCCCGGCATACAATTCACCAAAGAAGAATTGTATGCCCACATTAAGAAGACTAAAGAAAGAGTTATAATTGGTTTCTTCCTCCGAGCACTAAGAATCTGTAACCTGAAATTTCTAGAGGAGGAAATCCAGCACATACAAAACACCTTCTTAGGCCTCCGTTACAACCGAGGTATGCTGCCACACCTGAGGCGCAAGGCAGAGAAGATATAACATAGAGAACTAAGAAAGACGACCCGCAGGACATCCCTCAGAGAATTATTCTTCCACCTTCGGAGATGAATGATCTGCTGGAGACCCTAGCGGGACACGCAATCAAGATCGCCACCACATATATATATATATATATAAATATATATATATATAATATATATACATATATAAGTATATATATATATATATATATATATATATATATATACATATATATATATATATATATATATATATATATAAATACATATATATGTATATATATATATATAAATACATATATATATATATATATATATATATATATATATATATACATATATATATATATATAATATATATATATATATATATATATATATATATATATATATATATATATATAATAATATATATATATATATAATATAATATATATATATATATATATATATATATATGTATGTATGCATGTGTGTATGTATATACACAGCATACACACACACAATATATTGATTAAACATACAATACATACACACATGAATACATATTTATACATACATATGTATGTATATACATGCAACTATATACATATAATACACACAAAACCTGCGCGCCCGTGTTTGAGAGTCAAACACAGGATAAGTTTCATATAGTTAAGACGTTAATCTTATCAATATCGTGCTATTGGCAATATTCATTAACATCATTTTCATTACAATCAGTAATCTGATCTTTTCCACGCGTTGTCTGGGCGACGGAAAGATCCCCAAACATGTATCAGTGCATTAAGTAATCAATTACCAGCCCCTTTTACTATTTCATTTCCATATCATTATATTTCTTTTAAATTATTTTAAATTTAAATTTCATTATATTTCTTTTAAATTATTTTAAATTTAAATTTCATTATATATATATTTTTAAAACAGCTTATAATGAACGAGTTATTTTTCGCCACACTGATAGTTCCACTTCATTACTCACCCCTTATGGCAACATTTTATTAATCCCTGCCATTATGTCAGTGCACCGAGTGAGATGATTAAGGAGTGATAGTGACCCGAGATTTATGCCTCGACTCTGAATGCATTAGAGGCTATAATTCATTGATAAATGAAATCAATTTATAAAATTCAAAAGCTACCAGTCTCTAAATCAAATCCGGATCAGTGGACATAATTTCCAGATTAATGGCTTGAAGATCCAATTCTGAAAGTCGTGGTAGTTGGGGAATATCGGTCACAGTTTAGATGAAATACATGGTTATTTCACACATGCAAATCTGCCTTATTCAAAATATCTATACAAGCGTACGGATATAGCCAAAAATACGTACACGCAAACATACTGCACATCTACACACACACACAAAGATTCGTACAAGCATTGGTTATCTTAAACCTTCCCATCTAATGAAGCACAATGATTTTCAGTATAAATCAAGGACGAAAAAGAAAAAAAGGACAAAAAACAAAATAACAAGAAGCAAAATCCTATTCGGAAACTCCAATAAACGAAAGAAATTGTTTTTTTTTCTGCTTTATTAGAAGATACATAACCGACTTCACATCAGCGCCGGTGACTTGAATGAAAAGGGAGGAAGGAATACATGTGTAATCGTTGTTAATCGAGATCAAATTACTATTGCAGTGTAATTGCTTTTTTCAATAATGTCAATCTTCATGAACTAGAAGAATCATTAATAGATCCGAGGCCCGACCCAAGAAGGCCGTCGCCAACCCACTCTGGCGCAATTGCGACCGTAACCATAGTGACATTCGCTGCATCCCGATTCAAGATGTAGTTTTAATTACGACTTCGAAGAAACGTCATTACCTTGGCCAGCCAATGAGAGGCACGCTCTCAAAATGCGACCGC
>NW_028234429.1:3241871-3244371 GCF_977035675.1 Penaeus japonicus
TCATGGGAAATGCAAAAGCAAATATATAGGTGTTATTATGATACAAACTATTAATTACATTATCAAAACAAAGTTATATCTTACTATATATACATATAAAAGTTTTTATTTGCTTTTGTTCATGAAAAGCAGAATTTGCAATATCATCATCATCATTATATTATCATTATCATTATCATCATCATCATCATCATCACCATCGTCATCATCCCCACCACAACTACCATTAGAAATATCATCACTTTCAATCCTCATATTATCGTTGTTTAATTGGCTATTTTTATTGCCACTTGTTTTGTAATGATTACTATGGGTGTTATCATCATTATAACTTTATTACTTTTATTATCATCAGTATAATCATTATGGAGGGGAACCATTAACGTTATCTAATAATACCTTCCTATGAATATGATTATCATAACCGTTATTGGTGTTTGGTTTGCCATCATCATCATCATTCCTACCATAATTGCCCATCATCGTTATCATTATCAGTTATCATTATCAGTTATCATTATCAGTTATCATTATCAGTTATCATTATCAGTTATCATTATAACATCTGTTTCCCATTTCCTTATCAAACACTATCTTTATTCTCCCTCCAAGGAATCATAAATCTTCTTTGTTTCCTCTAAAATACGTCTCTGGTTGGGTTCTTCATATTTCTTATAGTGATGTTTCATAGTTGTGTGGGGCTGCTTTTGCCTCCTGTTTTCTCTCTCTCTCTCTCTCTCTCTCTCTCTCTCTCTCTCTCTCTCTCTCTCTCTCTCTCTCTCTCTCTCTCTCTCTCTCTCTCTCTCTCTCTCTCTCTCTCTCTCTCTCTCTCTCTCTCTCTCTCTCTCTCTCTCTTCTCTCTCTCTCTTTCTCTCTCTCTCTCTCTCTGTCTCTTCTCTCTCTCTCTCTCTCTCTGTCTCTTCTCTCTCTCTCTCTCTCTCTCTGTCTCTTCTCTCTCTCTCTCTCTCTCTCTCTCTCTCTCTCTCTCTCTCTCTCTCTCTCTCTCTCTCTCTCTCTGTCTCTTCTCTCTCTCTCTCTCTCTTCTCTTCTCTCTTTCTTCTCTCTCTCTCCTCTCTCTCTCTCTCTCTCTCTCTCTCTCTCTCTCTCTCTCTCTCTCTCTCTCTCTCTCTCTCTCTCTCTCTCTCTCTCTCTCTCTTTCTCTTTCTTTTCTCCTTTTTCATCATAAAATGTACATTCGAAAGTAAAAAAAAACGTATGAATTTTTGCCTGATTGTTAAAAATGTTGCTTCTGATTACTAGAAGATAAAGGAAAGTGACATGCATTGCTTGATCATTTATTCTGATGAGTCCTCACAACTAAAAGCAACTGCCAATATTTTTGATAGAAGATTTAATGAGATCCCGATAAAAAGAAAAAAAAAAGTTGCCTGGACATGCTCAAATATACAAAGCTTGGTAATCAGTCATACATACATCATCATATGTATGCATCGCTTCTAGACATTCCCTAAAATTTATTTCTATTTTTAATGCAAGCACTCCAGGTTAGGAAACCTTTGTCTATGATGAGGTGATAAATCTCTAATAAATAGATAGACATTTGATTTTATGGGTTTCCGAGAAAAGCTCTTAGGGAAAAGTGAAAAAAGACAAAAAAAAAAGGAGAAAGAGAAACACAGGGAATGCAAGGCTACTGAAGCTTGAATTTATATTACACAATTATCAACCCCGTAAAACACAAACACAAAGAGAATGATAACTACAAATTGATTGCCTTTGGTTATTATGCAAGTTCCATGCAGCAGAAAGCCATTAGCCAATGCAGCGTTAAAGCTAATAAGAGTGGGGATCACAACATCAGTACCAACATCAATACCAGCAGCAGTGGTAATATTAATGTATTCATGATGTTTTTATCCCTTTGAGAGATACAAGTCTAATTAGTATCGAAGGACAATATTCTGGTGTACACTCGCCGTTCATGTTGACAGCATGTTTACTTGATTCTGTTTGATTAAAATACCTGAAAAAAATACAAATGATGGAATGTGTGATTCGAGAAGTCTTCTTTCTGCTCATTCAAGGAAATCGGTTTCATGATAACTAGAGTGTTAATTGAGTCTTGATTGTCGTCAAAAAGGTCAAAATGTTTTCTTCATATTTTTCCTTTTCATACATCATAGAAGGGAGTATCATCTGTTGCTCACCTCTTCTTTGTCTGTCAGTTTGGCTGGCTCTTTTATATTCCCTCTCTCTCTCTCTCTCTCTCTCTCTCTCTCTCTCTCACTCTTTCTCTTCTCTCTCCTTTTCCCTTTCCTTCTCCTCCCTTCTCTACCCTTCCCTTCTCTTCCTTTCTTTTATTTTCTCTCCTCCCTCTTTTCTTTTTTCTTCCCTCCTCTTTTACTTCTTTTCTTTTCCCCTTCTCTTCTCAATACATCAATCATTTTCTCTTTCCTTCTCTCCTCTTCACTTACCTTTTCTCTTTCTGTAATGCACAAAGCGTGTCTGGTTCCGAGCCAGTGTGAATAACACATTTACA
>NW_028234429.1:3281871-3284371 GCF_977035675.1 Penaeus japonicus
AATGGCAATACTGATAAAATATTAATGATAATAAAAAGAAAGAAAGAAAGAAAAAAATATATTGACGATAGGTATCAAGCCCTTGGTTGATTTTTTTTTCTTCTGATAATGACGATAACAGTATGAATAATGATAATGATGGTGATAATAATTATTGTAAAGATGTCAAAGATGATAAAGATAATGATGATGACAAAAAAAAATAATGATGGTGATAAAAGTAAAGACGTTAGTAATAGTAATAATAATCGTAATAATGACAATAATACCGACTGAAGTGACAATAATAATAATAATGATAATATCAATGATAATGCTAAAATGATAATAATGATAATAACACAAATAAAGATGATAGTGACTATAAAAAATAACGATGGCAATAACAATAATGCTAGTTTTAATAGCAGTTATAACAAATGTAATAACAGCATAATATATGTTGATATTTCTGCTACTACTACTATTGATAATAATACTGATATTGATAATAATAAAGCTCATGAAGATGAAGATGATGATAATAATTACAATGACGTTAATGATGGTGATAATAATGATGATGATGATCGAGATTGATAATTAGGATGATAATGAGAATTGATAATTAGGATGATAATGAGAATTGATAATGATGATGATCATGAGAATGCTGATTGGTAGGATAATAATAATGATAATCATGATAATGTTGATAACAATGATAAGAATGGCATAAATTATAATGATTCTATTATTGATGATAATAATGATAGTGATGATGATAAAGATAATTCAAAAGTAATGATAATGATGTTGACATGAAGGATATGAAAACGATAATGATAATAAGGATTATAAAAATAGTTATGGCAATAACAATAATGATGATGAAAATGATGACGATAATTATGATGACAATAATGATATTAACAATGACGATAATAGTACTGATGATAATAACGATAACAATTGTAATACAAATAATAAAAAAATACAATGATATGATATTGATAATGAAATGATGATTAATATAATGATGACAATAATGATAAAAATAATAAGGATAATCATAATGATGATCATTATGATGATGATAATTATGATGATTATGATAATTAGAAAGGGGATGAGAAAATTGATGATGATACTACAAGTATTAGTGGTGATACTAAAATTAATGATAAAGGGGGTGATAACAGCACTGATCTTTAACTCATACATACATATATATGTTTATATATATATATATATACATATATATATATATATATATATATATATATATATATATATATATATATATATATATATATACACACACACACACACACACACACACACACACACATGTATGTATATGTATGTGTATATAAATATATATATATATATATATATATATATATATATATATATATATATATATATATATATATATATATATACATACACACACATGTATGTATATGTGTGTGTGTGTGTGCGTGTGTGTGTGCGTGTGTGTGTGTGTACGTGTGTGTGCATGTGCGTGAAGGCAGAATAATCCGGCATGAAATAACGAAAAAGAGGAGCGACCGTCGAGTTGTAAATCTTTCCAAGTGATGACCAAGCAGACCGGGAAAAATGGTTAGGGTCCGAGCAATACAATTTTTCTAGGTGTGTCTGTTACACACACACTCATACATAGACGTATAAACAAACAAATAAACAAACAAAACATATAATACAAAAACATCGGTAGAGATAAGCACAAATACACGGAATCGAAAGCACCAACACATAGTAGCTTATACAGATATATATTATACTGACAAGCAAATATAGAACGAACTCACACACCCATAAGTATAAATATACATATTAATCATAATCCATATAATTACAACATATTTCACGCAGTTAATCCCCATATAAATACAACGAACAAGCGGCCATAACATCAATCAATCTAATGTTATAGTACAGTTATAGATCATCATCACGAAAACAATACGTAGCCACGAAACTCAGGGTGTTGTCACAGCAAAGGATCTGGAAGAGAAGAAAGAGGCACACGGAGAGAGAAGAGGAACACACTTCAGTGGTTTTATTGTCCATTTGTGATACGTCTCGAAGGAGGAGTCAATTATGGAGGGGAAAGAAAGAAAGAATCAGCTGCGATGAAAATAGCTAGTTTGTGTTTAAATATAGTGAAAGTATAGAGTGAAATATTGTGACAAGTACAGAGAAAATACAAGAATTTGGAGGGACTTTGGGTGAAAATTAAGAAAAAAAAAGAAAGTAGATTTAGGTGAGAATATGGAGGATAATGAGAGTTTTACCAAAAAATCGGAAGAGAAAGTCAGTTTAGGTGGAAAAGCGGAGGAGAAAATAAAATCGTTTTTACGTAACAATATGGAAGAGAGGGTCAGTTTGGGTGAAGCTATGGAGGGAGAAAAGGTCACGTTAGGGTTACATGTGGATAAGGAACAGGCCCCTTTAGATGGCTGCATCAACTAACGGGGAAATGTGATGGCTCAGT
>NW_028234429.1:3311871-3314371 GCF_977035675.1 Penaeus japonicus
CCAATTGCTAACAGCAGAGATCAAGTTTAGATTTTAAAAAATTACAACAATCACCTCACCCAATAAAACTGGACTACAATACGTTAACTGATGATTATAGAATTGAAGTAAACAACAGATTTGAATCACTATTAAGCTGTGACCTGGAAGAAAAATCTCCTAACGAATTATGGGAAGAAGGTAAAAAAATTCTTGTCAACACAGCAAAGGAAAAACTCGCTAACCTGAAAAAAAGAACACAGAATGGATAACAGATGAAACAATCCAAGAAGTCGAGTATAGAAGGAAGATGAAGATAAAAGGGAATAAACACACCTGTTGATACAGTTCTTTATAAAAAATAGAATGCCAAAATTTAAAGAATGATGAGAAAAGACAAAGAAAACTACATTAAAGAACAATGCAAAAAGGTTGAAGAAAATCACATTACAAATTCAACAAAGGACCTTTACCAAGGCGTAAAGAACATCACAAAGAAATTCAAACCAACAATGAACGCTGTAAAGAATGATGATGGTATAATTATCTGCGATGGCGAACAAATCAAGAAAAGATGGAAGGAATACTGTAGCAAACTCTATGCCAAAAGTGATGTCAATCCAAATGCAAATGTAGCTTTTCTTACTTCACATCACAGAAATCCGGAACCAGCACCGCTTCTCAGCAAAGTTCAAGAAGCCATCAAAACCCTCAAACTTGGAAAAAGTCCTGGAATTGACGAAACTACAGTTGAATTGTTTAGAAATACAGGAGAAAATGGTGAAAAGTTCTTTCACAAACTCATCTCAAAGATTTGGAGTGAGATAATGTGGCCTGTTGAATGGCTAAACTCGATTTTCTGTCCCATTCCCAAAAAAGGTGACACTTTACAATGCTGCAATAACCGAACCATAACTCTAATCAGCCACAGCAGTAAGATCCTTCTGAAAATCGTAGCTAATCGCATGAAACCCAAATTGAAAGTTGAAATTGCAGAAGAACAAGGTGGATTTAAACCAGGAACAGGCACACGAAATCAAATTTTAAACCTAAAAATGGTGATCGAAAAGAACAGGGAACATTCCAAAGATCTCTACCTATGTTTTATCGACTATACCAAGGCATTTGACATGGTTAGCCATGATGTATTATGGAATAACATGAAAGAAATGGGTTTCCCTGATCACATTATAATGTTAATAAAAGCAATGTATGATGAACAAAAGGCTACAGTACGAACACCATATGGTCTAACTGACTGTTTTGGCGTTGATCAAGGTGTCCGACAAGGTTGTATCTTATCACCACATCTGTTCAATATTTATTCAGAATCCATTATGAGAAATGCCCTTGAAGAATACGAAGGAGACATCTCAGTTGGTGGAAAAACTATAACAAATCTGAGATACGCTGATGATGTGGTGTTGATTGCAAACTCTTTAACAAAACGCCAAGATCTAGTGGAAAGAGTCAAAATTGAAAGTGAAAAGGCTGGACTATATCTAAACGCTAAGAAAACGAAAGTTCTGAAGGTTCTAAGACGCCAAACAGTGGACGAAGTAAATCAACACATTTGGATCAATGGTGAAAAAGTAGAAAACGTAAACCAATGTACATACCTCGGTGCAGTTTTCACCAGCAATTATGATGATACACCAGAAATCAAACGAAGATTAGCAATTGCAAGGAATGCTACTGTATCACTCACGCAGATTTGGAAAGACAAGAACATATCCCATACAACAAAAAAACGCTTGCTTTCATCTTTAGTGCTATCAACTGCAACATACGGAGCAGAATGCTGGGTGTTAAAAGAATCAGACATCAAAAGAATAAAGGGTTTCGAACTTTGGTGTTACCGCAGGGTTCTGCGTATCAGTTGGACAACAAAAACAACAAACAAAGAAGTTCTACGGCGTTTCAATTGTGACAATAGGCTACTGGACACCATCAAAGAAAGAAGAATGAGTTTCGTCGGGCACATACTGAGATCCAACGGACTAGATCGAGACCTCCTGACAGGTGCAGTTTACGGGCCCAAAGGCCGTGGAAGACCCAGAACCCGGTACTCTGACGACATCAAGGTGCCGTGTGGAAGTTCCCAAAGGGCCGTTCACCTAGCGAACAACAGAGTTGAATGGCGTGATCTTATCACCCGGGGGGCCACGGCGGGTCGTACTCGACCCATCCGTCTGTGATATATATGTACAATGATTTTGTTATGATAATAAGTGGATTTTGTTCATTCTTTTACAAGAGACTGGAGAACGCAGTTGAATGGGAAAACAACAGAAGATATAACCTGGGTGTTCCGGAGGTTGATACGAAAGCTTCTCATTCAAATATTAAAGAACTGCCTATATTGATTAACATGAACAGAGTGGCTGTGATTTATGCAAGAGATTTCAGCATCGAAGCATATGATAATCAAAGGCCATCCAGGTGCCATTGGCGTTAGTCATGCTGTTAATTTAAAGCATTTCCGATTGAAAAGTCTATTGCTGTAATCTTGATTACTGGG
>NW_028234429.1:3321871-3326871 GCF_977035675.1 Penaeus japonicus
GTTCTTGTCATTATGATAATTGCTTTCAATTTACTTAAATTTATTTTTTTTCTACTGTTTCTCTTCTAAGTGGCTTTTCCTCCTCCCTATGCTCTCTCTTTTGTTATTTTTATTTACTTGTTAATTTATTTTACCTTTCACATCATAAAAAGATATTCAGTTTCACTTATTACCGATGATATTTCTTATTAACTATGATCTAGCATATCTTATATTTCACAATAAGAGTCAATATTTCAATAACCAATAAAAGGCGTCCATCTGTGATTCACACCAAATGCACGAGTGTGAGATATACTGTCACATATACATGCAGATCTGACACAAGCGACAGTGAAAAAGGATTATCTGATTTAGTGTGTTGATTTAAAACAAAATAATCCTGCAAGGTAATTTATCTGGTGAACAGAAGAGGACGATAAAGAGACAAAATATTCCCAGGTAACATGATGATGATTAGGAATAACAAGAAATGGAAATAGAAGTAATGATGTTGGTAATGATGGACATATATAGAATTTGTAATTATGGTTCAAGCACTTATATCTCAAATCACTATTGATAAATGTCGGAATAATTCCTTGATCCAGATGGTCTTACAAAGACAGTTTGGAGGACTATCCGGTACATAAATTAGATCTTAATCACTTTGTGTCTTTGTCATTGTGCAAGCACCAAATCTAAAGGATAACTCACAGACAGGACTTGAAACTTCCACCAAACTAAGCTGAACCTAGACAACAATACTAAACCAGCTTGTAGGGTATGTATATGTGCGTGTGTATGTATGTATGTATATATATATAAACTTACATACATATGTGTATATATGTATGTGTGTGTATGTATATATATATATATATATATATATATATATATATATATATATTATATATAGATATAGATATAGGTATATATATATATATATATATATATATATATATATATATATATATATATATATATATATATATACATATACATATATACACATATGTATGTAAGTTTATATCTATATCTATATCTATCTATATATATATATATATATATATATATATATATATATATATATATATATATATAAACTTACATATGATATATCTGGCAACGAGTAGGAGAGGTTTCAGTGTTAGGTCTCACGATATTAAGTGTAAAATTAAGTATATCCAGTGATCCGTGGCGGCACAACATAGGTTGAAAATATCTGTGAATGTCTAGAGAGCATATACGACCGAAATAGAAATAAGAAATTACAGAAGTGTCGTAGAAAACTCAAAAAGAAAGAATACCACAAGAGAGCTAGCCTTTTGAAAGGCAGTGAGATGCCAAACAGTGCCACGTTATAAATGAGGGAAACATAGAGTTATACCATCTATTATAGTGATTTGCAAATATCATGCAGTGTGAAAACATCTGAGGATGTCTGAATTCTAATATAAAATCATACCATTCCAAGCAAAACAACAGAAAATGAGTCAATTATCGTCTAACGCTCCCCAAGATGCCACGTTAACACCAGTGCCAAGGGTCAAAGGTGATCAACCACCATTCAGCATCTAACCTAGTTCGTGAGTACATTATACTATAGAATCTCATATGTTATGTTTCCAGTATTCATAAATCTAATCATGCAACCACACTGAATATCAGTCTGGAAAATTATTCGTAATGAAAGCTCAACACAAGTTATGGCATCACCTATGGTCAAGGTCACAGCAGGACCCTCAAACGGTTTAGGTACCAACTAGTAATTACCTCTCCGAATTGTTGCCAGATATATGTATACCATTGCCTACTATATATATATATAGGTGTATATGTGTGTGTGTGTGTGTGTGTGTGTGTGTGTGTGTGTGTGCATATGTATGTATATATGTGTGTATGTGTGTGTATGTGTATATGCATGTATGTGTATATATATATATATATATATATATATATATATATATATATATATATATATATATATATATAAACAAATTATAATGCATGGGCACATTATAATTCACGTGCGTGTGTGTGCACGCGTGGACGCTGATGTGTATGGGTGCTGTATGCATGCATACGGGCGTAGACGAACGCTCGGAGTATGTGCATAATTGCTTATTTGTATATATAGGCGTCTACGCTGTACATTCTACATATCTATATATAGTAACGAATATAAGTGCAGGCACGGGAGCGCGCATAAACATGCAAACATGCATTGTTGCGTAGGCCCTGCACGTATATATAAACAAATGCCCATTCTCACATGAGTAGACCGGAAGGTCGTGAGATAGATCGGTGGATACAAAGATCTCCTAATAACATGCGAGACTAACTCAAACGTGTTATTGGAGATTAATGGTACCTCCGGACTAAAATTACTCCCCCCACCGTGCACAAGGCCGCCAGGTGGGGGTACCAGGCCACACACCTCTTAAATATGATTTCCCAGTCAAGACAATGGCCCTCATTCCCCGGTAGCGAAGGAGCCCTTGGTCACGGCAGCGATCAGGATCGCTCCGGAGCAGAGGGCGCTAAGAATATCCGGTTAGACCCAGGCCGCCTAAAGATGATGAACTTATGCACATACAATGTAAGGACCCTGAGAACAGAATCTGATCTTCTGACACTGCTTGAGGAACATTAATTTATTAAATGGGATATTGTAGGACTTTCTGAAGTTAGGAGACTAGGCGAAGAGCAGAAATTACTAAATGATGGGCACTTATTATACTGGCGAGGTAAACCCTTGGATAGCAAACAAGAATCAGGAGTAGGTTTCTTAGTTCACAAGCGACTTGAAAAGAATATTAGGGAATTCTACAGTGTGAGCGAAAGAGTGGTTTCTGTAATACTGAAACTAAACAACAGATATAGCCTAAAAATTATCCAAGTGTACGCTCCTACCAGCAGTCATAGTGATGAGGAGACAGAGAGCTTCTATGAAAATGTGCAAGCAGCTACCGATAGAGTAAAAAAACATTTTACCGTGATTATGGGGGATTTTAATGCCAAGATAGGATTAAGGGAAGATCCGAAGCTCGGTCCCTGAAAATTATGAATACATTCTTCGAAAAGAGACCCGGGAGGAAATGGACATGGAAATAACCATCCGGTATTAAAAACGAAATTGACTTCATAATCACCAATAGGCGTGACATTGTACAAGACGTAACCGTTATCAATAAAGTAAATGTCGGTAGTGACCATAGACTGGTCAGGAGTAGAGTTAAGTTACAGCTAAGAAGGGAACGAAACAAGCTCATACAGAAGCCTCTCGTTAATCTAACCAACATCAAGAATAGGGCGATGGAATTCAGTATCAACATCCAAAACAAATACTCAGCTCTCGAAGAAGATCTTGACATAGACCAAATGAACGACCAATTCAGTGAGATATTAACGGAAGCTGCACTTGAAATAGGGGGTAAAGACGAAAAAGAAGGGTTCAGTAAGCTTTCGGTAGAGACAAAAGAGCTTATGAAACAGTGTAGGGACATGAAAATAACATCAATCAGAGACAAGATAGAATCAACAGAGCTGACTAAGACGATAAACAAGAAGAAGAAAGAGGATGTACGCAAGTTTAACACACGGAAAATAAACGAAGCTCTGCTTGCCGGCACCAGCCTTAAGGCAACAAAGAGGAGGCTCGGAATAGGGAAAAACCAAATGTATGCAGTAAAGAAACCCAACGGAGAGGCGACATACAATAAAAATGAAATTATCAAAGTAATAGAAGACTTCTATCGCAACCTATACCACTCAAACGACCAACCACATACGGAGACAAACACAACAATTGAAGATGTTCCAAACATCACGGTAGATGAAGTAAGTAGGGCACTAAAAAGCATGAAGAGAGGAATAACACCAGGAGAAGACGGCATTAGTGTGGCTCTTATTCAAGATGCAGGAGAGATTGCGGCAGTAAAGCTGGCCAGTCTTTATAACAGATGTCTAGACGTCGGTAAAATTCCGAAGGCCTGGAAAAACGCAATAATAATTCTAATACACAAAAAGGGAGACACAAAAGACTTAAAGAATTACCGACCTATAAGCCTCCTCTCAGTAATCTATAAACTGTTCACAAAAATCATCACAGCCCGTATCACCGATACATTAGATTCAAAACAACCCAGGGAACAGGTAGGGTTCCGCAGTGGATTCTCAACTACAGACCATAACCACACACTAGCTCAAATAAGGGAGAAAACAAACGAATATAGGAAGCCCCTGTGTATGGCATTCGTAGATTATGAAAAAGCATTCGACTCAGTACAGATATCTGCAGTACTGGATGCAATTCGTAAACAAGGAGTAGAGGAAATATACTGCAGATTATTAGAGGATATATGTAGAGATGGTACAGCGACCATCAAAATCCACGCAGAAACCAATAAAATACCAATAAAAAAGGGTGTTAGGCAGGGCGACACCATCTCACCGAAGCTGTTTACAGCCTGCTTGGAGGAAGTATTCAAGAAGTTAGATTGGAAAGAGGGAGGGATTAAAATAGGGAATGAACACTTAAGCAATCTAAGATTTACAGATGACATTGTCGGTGAGTCAGCAGATGAACTACAACAATTAAAAGCGATTTAAATAGGGAAAGTCTGAAGATTGGCCTTAAAATGAACATGAAAAAGACTAAAGTCATGTTCAACAGTCGAACCCCAGATAAGCAAATACAAATACAGGGCGAGGTACTAAAAGCAGTGAACGAGTATGTATACCTAGGAAAATTCCGTTCAGTCGAGTACATCCAGCCGTCCGAGATAAAACGGGCGTATCAGGCTAGGTTGAGTGCCCTTCGGTAAACATAGTAATATATTACGAAGTCGTCTGCCACTATGTCTAAAGAGAAAGATTTTTGACCAATGCGTCTTCCCCGTCATGACATATGGATCAGAGACATGGACTACGATCAAGGCACTCGAGAGGAAATTAGTAAGCGCCCAAAGAGGAATGGAAAGGCTTATGCTAGGAGTTAGCTTATGAGACAAGAAAAG
>NW_028234429.1:3337237-3339737 GCF_977035675.1 Penaeus japonicus
AGCCAATCAGGTCTTTGTCCCTCGTCCAGCTACCCCCCCCCATCCCCCCACCCCCCACCCCACCCCTCAAAGTAACGTCTCCCCTCCCCTCACCCATTCCCCCATCCAATGCCCCCCTCCTCCCCTCTCCTATCTCACACCCTCAAAGGACCTTCCCCTCTCGGCCTCCCCATAGTACCCGCGTCCCCCCCCCTCCCCATCCCCTCTCCCTCCCAGATGTTCCGTTTCCCCAATCTACTGTAATCTTCTGTCACAATTTTCTGGCGTTGAATGCAGACGTTTGCCTTTATTGACAGATAAAGAGAGAAAAGAAGGTAAAAGTAAATAGGAGAGAATCAGTCGCGTTTCCCTGTAGACTCGAACGAAAGAAAGAGAGAGAGAGAGAGAGAGAGAGAGAGACAGAGAGAGAGAGAGAGAGAGAGAGAGAGAGAGAGAGAGAGAGAGAGAGAGAGAGAGAGAGAGAGAGAGAGAGAGAGAGAGAGAGAGAGAGAGAGAGAGAGAGAGAGAGAGAGACAGAGAGAGAGAGAAGAGAGAGAGAGAGAGAGAGAAAGAGAGAGAGAGAGAGAGAGAGAGAGAGAGAGAGAGAGAGAGAGAAAACGGAACGAAGACAATTACAGGAAACAAATGATTGGAAATAATAGAATCCGAAAGAACGCAAAGAAAAGAAAATCAGTGACAGGAAGACAATAAAGTTATCGTATCTCTCTCCTGTCCCTTTTTCAAGCTTGAAGTGGAAAAAAAATGTACATGAGGCACCATGATAAAATTTCAAGGCGACGTCCACTGCATCGGCGGAAAGACCTGCTCTGATTATTTTTCCGATACACTAGCAACTGCGGGCTCCACGTCTGCTAATATTGCCCAGAAGCCGAGAATAGAGAAGTAAAGGCTACAAAAAAAAAAAAAAAAAAAAAAAAAAAAAAAAAAAAAAAAAAAAAAAAAAACGAACGAACGCATTCTTCTATCTGTTTCTCCTTCGTGTTTGTTCGTTATTTACTTCTTCTTATTTTTTCTTAAAGCGTTTGTCTACTATTTTCTTTCTTTTGTTTCTCGGTCGTTCTCTCTCTTAGGGAAATTTTGAAAGTCTGGATTGCATCTTTTGTTTTGTTTCTCCGCCAAACAGTTTTGGCAAATGAGCAACATGTAAAGTAAACGCGTTCCTGCCTTTAAGGCGAAACCGTTTCAACTTGGAATAAAGTCTGTATTTCTTTTATATATTGCTAAACCTTCCTCCCAAAGAAGGAGAGGATGAAAGAGGAGTCTCTGGTGGTATCCTGAGCAAACAGAAAGAGTGAAGAGAAAGAAATCCTAAAAGAATCCTTCAGTTCTCGCGACTTTCTCACCCCAGAGACGTGATCTGATTGGTCCGCGGCCCCTCGTCCGATTCTGGTCCCTGGGATTGGCTTGGGTTTCGTCTTATGCAAATCATCCTACGCTAAACTGCGTCGCCGATTGACTTTATCGCCGTTAAGCGTATTATTTCGCGATTTCCTTTGAGATGTGAAATGATACGTTTATTGCATCATCAAAGAATAATGGTCGAATTATGGTAATATTATGGCAGTGATTTGAAATATCAATATATTTTCGTGATGAATTAGAGTGCAAGATACGAATGTGGAATTTCTCCTATATTTCGTTAAGTTAAGAATTTGATTACGTAAAGGATAAATAGTTTGCTTTGCAGGAAGATAGTACATTCACTCACTCACACACTTTCTGTCTCTTTCTTCTCTCTCTCTCTCTCTCTCGTGGGGGGGGGGGGGGGGTCTCTCTCTCTCTCTCTCTCTCTCTCTCTCTCTCTCTCTCTCTCTCTCTCTCTCTCTCTCTCTCTCTCTCTCTCTCTCTCTCTCTCTCTCTCTCTCTCTCTCGCTCTCTCTACAGGTGCACACACACACACACACACACACACACACACACACACACACACACACTTCCATTCCTTTCCAATGTCAATTGACACAAGCATTATCGACTTCACTCAAAGAGTATAAAAGTAAATATGAGCTAATGTACAAAATATCTTTTCAAGAAAAAAAAGAAAAAAATGACAAAAAATATTGGTTAAGATTATCGCAATACCATAAGGAAGATTGTATAGATTATTGTAAATGTTTTATCGGCTCTAAGACGAAAACACTCTTGTGTGTCCACAGCCATTAACACGCAAACAGGTGCACACGTTATCACAGATTCGCGCTTGAGAACCGGTGTTACCTCGTCGTGACAGGGCGCGAGTTTGACTGATGGTAATTGATTGATATCGATTGAAATAGGTGGTCTCAGCAATGGCGGTGTGTGTCATGTTTTCAAATGGATATGGCAGTCTGGTAAAAAATGGAAAGAGGACATGTAGAAGAAAGAAACGTGTGTGTATGTGTGTGTGTGTGTGTGTGTGTGTGTGTGTGTGTGTGTGTGTGTGTGTATGTGTCTATATATTCATGTAAATATATATGTATATATGTATATATATATATATATGTATATATATATATATATA
>NW_028234429.1:3407237-3412237 GCF_977035675.1 Penaeus japonicus
CATTGCATTTTTTTTTCTCCCTGTTTATTGTAAAATCCTCCCCCGTCATTCCCCCGCCCTCCCTCCCACGCTTTCTCATCTACTCTCATTTTGTTAATTAGTGATATTTTTTTCTACGTATCGTTTCGTTAATTTCACTAAATAACTTTTCGTTAACATTCGGTAACGTAATATTTCACATCATTATTTTATGTCTCCGGATGTGTACGTTATTCGTTCATTTTACTATGCTACGAATGTTTATCAATTATTCTATGTTATCTTACGTTTGCTATTATTAACGTTTCAAGGTTATTCGTTTTCTCGTAGAAATTCACATAAAGGTGTGACATTAGTCTTTCATACGAAACCGATAAAATAACTGTTTCGTTTACTTATTCTATTATTCTACGCTTTGATTGCTCTACGTTATCTTGTGTGAATTTACGATTACATTTTACTACGTATAATGCATGATTTGTTTTTATGTGCGTTAGTTAAGTAAATAACTGTAAATCACATCATATTCTTATGGCAATAACTTCGAAATTTCTTATATAGAATTTCTAATATCTGTGTGATTTTCTTAAGTTTTCGTTCCTATGCGAAATTTAACATGACGTATTTCTTCGACAAAAATATATTATCAAATTACATGATTCAGATTCGTCATTTGATCTCGTGTGATTATTTTTCTTGTGAATTTACATACTTTCCTTTCTTCAATATGGTTTATACTATGTATTCGTGGAAATGTAATTCACTTTGCGTTAACATTTGTTATATTTGTTCTTTTATTATGGGACTTTAATATAATTTCTTTTATTCTTGCTTTAATATGCATTTAATTATTAAGTGTACTCTGCATATGACCTGACCTCACTTGACCCGTGACCCGTTCGTATGGTCAATCTGAACACAAAACTTTGACAATGTGTTATATTTTCTCGCGACCATTCTGTCCCTTGTGGTCAATTTCATGACCGTGTGATATTGGGAAATAGCATCACATGTGACCTTTGGTCACTTCATGACCGCGTTCTGTATGTGACCTTATCCTATGACATTCTTGTACGTGTGAATTTGTAAGAAAATCGTTAACAAATATTAAGAATTATATGTGTCTTAACTCTGATTTTCTCTACATTTTCATTTATTTTATTGTCTGCATATACGTTTGTATATTTCTTAATGCATGACTATATATCTGCATCTTCTGTAACGTGACATACTTTGTCATTTGTGAATCATTCAATGGTCACACTACTGACCTCACTCGGTCACATTGTAATCCGATGATTGGATTAACAATTTGTACTGTCTTTGTGAAATTCTATATATTTCTCAACATTCGACAGTATATGTTTTTAATATTTTTTTACTTTGTGGACTTATGATTGTTAATTCATTGCAATCTTTATGACAATTATTTCATATCATAACATGTTTCATCACTTGATATTATGATTTATCATCCCATTTAGCTAGAAATGTTGACAGATGCATGTTCGTTTCTTAGCTTTATTCCTATTTCATTGTATAGTCATATTCGACTATCTTTGCATTTTTCATTGCATTATTGATTATTGTTACTTCCATATTTAATTGTTTAATTGCAAGTAACTTTAATCATCATATGATATGATTGTCATTATTTTTAATTTTAAGCAATTGTCGACTTCGACAACATTAAACATATATGTTATCATCATAGGCCTCTCCGAGTTTCCGACCTTTCGAAACATTTCATGGGTCAATCGGAACGCCAAATATCTTATCATGATGTTACTAAACGAAACGTTCACTAGGACAGTCAGGAAAAGGTTTACTTATCATTTCATATTTTATAGCTTTTCAGCTTAATTTTGCCTTTATCCAGCTACTGTACCTCACTTATCGGGCCTTCATTGCATGACGCCCATTGCATATGCATCTCACACCCTAATTCCGCGTATCTATGGTACCACAATTGAATAAACCGCGAATTACGGGTTAATTTTTCGCACTCCGGTGCAACGCGCCTAGGAGATCTTGACAACCTGACGTCACAATTAATTCTCTCAAACAGAGACAGCGCGCTTATCACTTATCAGACGTTCCAGGCTTGCTACCTCCACATTTTTATTAGCTATGCACATATTAATAGTATTTCTTTCAGTTGCCCCGATCTTGGCTATTACGCCGCACCTTATTTCAGAAGGACGAGTTCGGCCACGCAATTGATATATCCTAGCATAGTCTAATAATTCATCATATTTATCTTTGTTCTCGAGCTAAGACAGCGTTTCCCCACGGGACGAGTTCAATTTGGCGCATGATCTTACCGACCACTAGCATGGTCAATCACGGTAAATCATCTATTCCTCAACGGAACGACCTCCAGGTCAATGTTATATTAATAATATTTTTTTCTTTCAGCTCTCATTAACATTTATTTTTTTCCAGTCTCATCCAATCTGACTCAGGTCGTGCCTTCTAATTAATTGAAGGACTGGATTCGGTTGATATTTGGATTAATATTATTTTTTTCTGTTCATAAGCATACTCATGATGTTTTTTTTTTACCCACTTTGCCTCAAATCTTGACTTCTGGTCACGCCTATTTAAAGGATTAGATATGGTTGGTAATTTGGCTATTTTTTTTTACATGAATCATACACATTTACATTGTTCTCCCTAATTTGCTACTGACCTTGGCCCATATGCCGTGCCTTCACTCCCCGAAGGACTAGACTCAGTTAGTAAATGGAAGTACTACATCTTAACTTACCATTTTTGCATACTCATCACTTCTCACAGCAGACACATATTTTGCACATGGTTCATCCCTCGATGAATCCGGTCTGCTACTGCGTAAGTATTGTCAGCAAATAACATGAATTCAGGTAAATATTTCCTATTTCTTGTTATTGCCAAATCATATGATTATGTTGCATATATGATTATTTTTCAATATGAAATACTAATTTCGCTATACCTTGCAGATAGTTCCTGCTGGTAACTACCACATATGTCGACTACCAGGACCATTCTATGCTGTATACGGTTCCTGATGCAGTCAACTCCTTGCATTGTTGTAACTCTCGGGTTCATCCTACAACCCGGGACTCCTAATGCCTTTTCCCCAGTCTGATCTTAAACAGATACCTGACTTGCACGGCTGATGATTCGAGCTTGGTCGCGTGTTGGTTGCATCGCACTACGAGCAAGTTACCGCATCACCCGATGCCTATTCGCAAGTCGTACTCTTGTATTTTTTTGTACTATATTTATCATTACTGGATATACCAATTTATGAGTATATACTATAACTTAGCATAACTTCCTTGCTATTTTTTTAATTGTTTTAAACATTATGACATAATAATATGTTAATAATTAGCAATGCACTTATTGTATACATACTTTTGATATCTTTTTAAATTATATTGCATGTTATTTTCAGCTAGTTAATTCATAACTACTATTACCCATTATCTTATAACATGCATCTGCATAATTTTTGCTCCTACGCCCTTTACCCTGTCCCCTCTACAACTATCGTATGCACTAGTTACGTGTATAAAGTTTTTCAGATACGATAGTGATGGATGCAGAAGGGCATGTCAACCAGACGTGTCAATCCTGTAACCAGCGCAGCCCATCTCGAAGCCTGCACTGATTGCACAACCGTGTGATCTTGTGCAATAATCGAGACGTTGCCACGGCATTTCCTGATCTCTTCGTATATTTTCAAGAGCTCCACTGATCACGGATCTCCTGTTTTCTCTGCTAAGTATCGCTGATTTTGGCATTCTCTTTTCGTTATATCTAATTTTCTTACCAAATCGGGACGATTTGGGGTAACGTGGTCGAGCGATATGAAGGTCTTATTGTATATGATAAAGATTCAAAATTCATATCGAAGCAATAATTAAATATTTCTAGTTACTTAAACACAATGTCTCCCAGTTCCAGGTCAGTCCTGAATGCCCACGTTCGGAGGGCGTGGCCAAGGTCCTGCCTCATTACCACGTGGACCAATCACCGCCGGGTCGGGCAGCTCCCTGACCAATTAGAAGAATTGTCGCTGCCCCTCGCACTGGCCCAGTATCTCCCTCAAATTAGGTCATTGATAGATTTAGACAGAATTAGTTCGACCTTCAAGTCGAGAGGGACCTCCTCTCCCTTCACCTCCTCAAGGATTCCAGGTAGACAGTGTTTTAGTGCCTTTAGTGACTTAGCTTATTTCATATACTGTGCATTGTCTGTGTTTCCTTAGTCTGTTGTGTTTTCCTTAGTGTTGTGTTTATATTAGGGTTATTGATATATCTTTAGCTCAGGTATTATTAGCTTTGCGATAGGCTTAGCTTCCCCCTTGCATATATATATATCGTGCCTCCCTTGTAAATAATGTTATATATATATCTTGATTTTATAATATATTGTTAATGTTTTCGCTACCGTGTTTCACGTAATCCCTTTATATATTATGTGTGGGAATTAGATCACTCTCTGCTCGCCACATATTCGGGTGCCAGCGACTGGACCCGTTTTGCCCATCACACAAATTAGTGTTAGTATTTGGGATATATACAATTTACACAAACTGGAGTAGGGACACATCTTAATACCATCACATATATATATATATACATATACATATACTTACACACAGATGAATAAATACATATAAATATATGTATATGTATATATATATATATATATATATATATATATATATTTATATATATATATATATATATATATATATATGAATATATTATATATCATATATATATATATATTATATATATATATATATATATAAAATATATATATATATATATATATATATATATATATATATATATATATATATGAATATATTATATATCATATATATATATACACAGATATATATATATATATATATATATAATATATTATATATATATATATATATATAATTTATATATATATATATATATATATACATATATGTATATGTATATATATATATATATATATATACATATACA
>NW_028234429.1:3448034-3450534 GCF_977035675.1 Penaeus japonicus
GATGGTCTTGAGTATATCCTCTACTTTTGTTTGCTGCCTGATCCATGTGGCTTTTTTCTTGTCTCTTAAGCTAACTCCTAGCATAAGCCTTTCCATTCCTCTTTGGGCGCTTACTAATTTCCTCTCGAGTGCCTTGGTCGTAGTCCATGTCTCTGATCCATATGTCATGACGGGGGGGACGCATTGGTCAAAAATATTTCTCTTTAGACATAGTGGCAGACGACTTCGTAATATATTACTATGCTTACCGAAGGCACTCCAACCTAGCCTGATTCGCCGTTTTATCTCGGCTTCGCAGGATGTACTCGACTGAATGAGTTGCCCTAGGTATACATACTCGTTCACTGCTTCTAGTACCTCGCCCTGTATTTGTATTTACTTAACTGGGGTTCGACTGTTCAACATGACTTTAGTCTTTTTCATGTTCATTTTAAGGCCAATCTTCAGACTTTCCTTATTTAAATCGCTTATTCATTGTTGTAGTTCATCTGCTGACTCACCGAAAAGAACAATGTCATCTGCAAATCTTAGATTGCTTAAGTGCTCATTCCCTATTTTAATCCCTCTCTCTTTCCAATCTAACTTCTTGAATACTTCCTCTAAGCAGGCTGTAAACAGCTTCAGTGAGATGGTGTCGCCCTGCCTAACACCCTTTTTTATTGGTATTTTATTGGTTTCTGCGTGGATTTTGACGGTCGCTGTACCATCTCTACATATATCCTCTAATAATCTGCAGTATATTTCCTCTACTCCTTGTTTACGAATTGCATCCAGTACTGCAGATATCTGTACCGAGTCGAATGCCTTTTCATAATCTACGAATGCCATGCACAGGGGCTTCCTATATTCGTTTGTTTTCTCCCTTATTTGAGCTAGTGTGTGGATATGGTCTGTAGTTGAGAATCCACTGCGGAACCCTGCCTGTTCCCTGGGTTGTTTTGAATCTAATGTATCGGTGGTACGGGCTGTGATGATTTTTGTAAACAGTCTATAAATTACTGAGAGGAGGCTTATAGGTCGGTAATTCTTAAAGTCTTTTGTGTCTCCCTTTTTGTGTATTAGAATTATTATTGCGTTTTTCCAGGCCTTCGGAATTTTACCGACGTCTAGACATCTGTTATAAAGACTGGCCAGCTTTACTGCCGCAATCTCTCCTGCGTCTTGAATAAGATCTACACTGATGCCGTCTTCTCCTGGTGTTTTTCCTCTTTTCATGCTTTTTAGTGCCCTATTTACTTCATCTACCGTGATGTTTGGAACATCTCCAATTGTTGTGTTTGTCTCCGTATGTGGTTGGTCGTTTGAGTGGTATAGGTTGCGATAGAAGTCTTCTATTACTTTGATAATTTCATTTTTATTGTATGTCGCCTCTCCGTTGGGTTTCTTTACTGCATCCATTGTTTTTTCCCTATTCCGAGCCTCCTCTTTGTTGCCTTAAGGCTGGTGCCGGCAAGCAGAGCTTCGTTTATTTTTCGTATGTTAAATTTGCGTACATCCTCTTTCTTCTTCTTGTTTATCGTCTTAGTCAGCTCTGTTGATTCTATCTTGTCTCTGATGGATGTTATTTTGCTCTTTTGTCTCTACCGAAAGCTTACTGAACCTTTCTTTTTCGTCTTTACCCCCTATTCCAAGTGCAGCTTCCGTTAATATCTCACTGAATTGGTCGTTCATTTGGTCTATGTCAAGATCTTCTTCGAGAGCTGAGTATTTGTTTCGGATGTTGATCTGAATTCCGTCGCCCTATTCTTGATGTTGGTTAGATTAACGAGAGGCTTCTGTATGAGTTTGTTTCGTTCCCTTCTTAGCTGTAACTTAACTCTACTCCTGACCAGTCTATGGTCGCTACCGACATTTACTTTATTGATAACGGTTACGTCTTGTACGATGTCACGCCTATTGGTGATTATGAAGTCAATTTCGTTTTTAATGCCGGATGGTGATTTCCATGTCCATTTCCTCCCGGGTCTCTTTTCGAAGAATGTATTCATAATTTTAAGGGATCGAGCTTCGGCGAATTCTATCAACCTTTGCCCTCTCTCATTTCTGGTGCCTGTTCCATGTTTCCCAACCGATATTTCTCCATCTTCCCTAATTCCTATCTTGGCATTAAAATCCCCCATAATCACGGTAAAATGGGTTTTTGCTCTATCGGTAGCTGCTTGCACATCTTTATAGAATCTCTCTATCTCCTCATCACTATGACTGCTGGTAGGAGCGTACACTTGGATAATTTTTAGGCTATATCTGTTGTTTAGTTTCAGTATTACAGAAACCACTCTTTCGCTCACGCTATAGAATTCCCTAACATTCTTTTCAAGTCACTTGTGAACTAAGAAACCTACTCCTGATTCTTGTTTGCTATCCAAGGGTTTACCTCGCCAGTATAAAAAGTGCCCATCATTTAGTAATTTCTGCTCTTCGCCTAGTCTCCTAACTTCAGCAAGTCCAACAATATCCCATTTAATAAATGAAAGTTCCTCAAGCAGTGTCAGAAGATCAG
>NW_028234429.1:3475965-3480965 GCF_977035675.1 Penaeus japonicus
TTTGATATTCAGAATAAATGATAACCTGATTAACCTGATTAAGATAACAGATAATTTTAAAGGTATTTTAATGATAATCCGATAAAAAACTGCTTCTTCATTAGCTGGAAGGATAAGAATTCATAAACAAAAAAAATCAATTATTGTGGGTTTGTGTTCTCTCGTTGATGCGAAAGAACTTAGTGTGTGTGTGTGTGTGTGTGTGCGTGTGTGTGTGTGTGTGCATGTGTGTGTGTGTGTGTGTGGAAATATCCTTGTGGTGGCGCCCTGTGTCGTGTGTGTGTGTGTGTGTGTGTGTGGACGTGTGTGTAGGAAGTAATAAGTAAAAAATAAATAGCATATATAGCCCAGCAGAGGATGGCTTATAAACATGTCTCCAAAAAAGGGATTTATTACATGCACCTTCCACAATGCTTGTATTCAAACACACAGGGACCCCACGAAAGGATTAAATCGCATTCTTACTATCTTACATCCTCCGCGCTTCTTAAGCGTCCCCACTAATGATATGTTCAACCCTTTCCAAAATGTGTGATGAATTTCCTATAATCCCTAACGATACGCCAATCACGTAACGAGCTCCAATTCACATATATATTCCGAATCAAGCACCTTTAGAAGATAGGCTTTACAAAACACCCTGATGTTTATTTGCATGGATAAAACACTTTAAAAAAAAGAAAAGAAAAGAAAAAAAAAAAAAAAAAAAAGAGAAGAAAAGAAGAAAAAAAAGAAGAAGAAGAAGAAGAAGAAGAAGAAGAAGAAGAAAAAGAAAAAAGAAAGAAAGAAAAAAAAAAAAAAAAAAAAAAAAAAAAAAAAAAAAAAAAAGCCCCAACTATATAGTTAAACATCAAACGAGAAGTTGTTCTGTGCTTAGACGGACGGACGGGGTGTCGGCTGTGCTCCGACGCCCATGATTAACTTAATTAGAGATGTCTCCTCCAACGGGCCCCGAACTTCTGGGTCTCTGTTCTGAGGTTGCTGGCGTTTTGCAGCAGCGGTGGACGCCGGGGGCCCGGCCCGATCATATGTGCGTCGTATTTTTCTGCGGTTGGCAGGTTTTTTTTTTCTTTTTTTTGCTTTTAGATTCTATTTTGTTTTTCTTGTCCTGTTAATGGTTTTCTCTCTCTTTCTTTCTCTCTTTATCTATCTATATCTCTTTCTCTCTTTCTCTCTCTGTCTGTCTGTTTCTCTCTCTATCTATCTATCTCTTTCTCTCTCTGTCTGTCTGTTTCTCTCTCTTTCTCTCTCTATCTCTCTATCTCTTTCTCGTCTCTCCTTCTCTCTCTTCTTTCTCTATCTCACTATTGTCTCTTCTCTCTCTCTCTCACTCATATCTATCTATCTTTCCTCTCTTTCTCTCTCTTTCTATCTCTGTCTCGCTCTCTCTTCTCTCAATCTTCTACTCACTCACTCTCTCTCTCTCCCTCGCTCTCTCTCACCTCTCTCTCTCTCTCTCTCTCCTCTCTCTCCTCTCTCTCTCTCTTTCTTCCGTCTTCTTCTTCTTCAACGCTGGTACTATCTGTAACAAATAGTCAAACGAACTAATCGTGAGGACCTAAAACAGACTTTCACAGAAGCAAAGAGTTACTTTGACAAAAATGGTCTGAAACTGAATCCATAGAAAACACAATTAATTTTTATAGGCAGCCGTCAGATCATTGTCAAAATCCCTACAGATACAACTATAGAATTCGGAGGTTGCTACATTAAACCTTGTCGCACTCTGTTCAAAAATCCCATTGGGTACACATAGACAAGGTGGCATGACGTTTCAGCAACATTATTGGACTACATTTACAAGGAAAGTATGGTCACTTGATATACCTAAAATCTCCATAAGAATTTGCAAAATTTCCTCTAAGAAGCAAGACAACTGATACAAAAACACGAACAAAAAAACATAAAAAAGCTTTGCTTCAAGAGTGACAATAGGAAATGTATATAAAAATTCGACCATAACACCACACTTTAACAAACTAAAATTGTTAAAACCCTATCAAAAATACAATTATGAAATCTACAAAATCATACAAGGAAATTTACTACATTGGCTTTTACCTAGAAAAACAATAGCCAGTATAACGGGAGTCAAAACATGATAGAATTATCTTTTTATGAAAAAAAAAAAAATCAAATACGAAAACAAGGGCAAAAATATGCAGATTCGAGGACCAATGATCTGGAACACGACGCTGCACTGTATCTTTAATATTGTTGTTTATATTGGCTACTATGGTACTTTGTATTTGTTAATGTTATTACTACGTTATTACACGCAATGTAAACTTTACTATATCATGGGTTAATGTCTTCTCTATTTCTCTCGCTGCTGTCTCTCATCTCTTGTCTATCCTCACTCTCACTTTCTCTCTCTCATCTCTATCCTCCCTATCTCATCTCTCTCTCTTCCCCATGCTCTCTCTCTCTCTCTCTATCTCTCTCTATCGCTCTCTCTCTCTCTCCTTTCCCCCCCTTTGCCTTTAGATATAATATATTTAATATTACCCCATATATATATATATATATATATATATATTTATATATATTTTTATTTATGTATAATATATATATATAATATTATATATATATTATATATTATATTTATATACTATCAGTGTGGTGTGTTGGTGGTGTGTGTGTGTGTGTGTGTGTCCTGTGTCATGTTGTGTGTTTGTGTGTGTGGGTGTGTATAATCCATGTCATCAATTGAATGGTTTTGTTCTAAACTGTTGTACTTTAAGATGCAGACATGAGTTCACGCGGCTTCAGGTTGTTGTTAAAATGATAACTAATAGAGGCTACAGATAATCATGTGACTCAGGACAATGGGAGACACTACCCAATGTTTTATAGCTCGGTGTGAATCGGGAGAGGGAATCCACGGGGGTAAGGAGTGCTCCGCGAGTGGTCAAGGGAATGGGTTTGGATCAGTCAGGGCTGTGAGCTGAAATCCGTAGGCTCGAAATTGGCCAGAAATCATGAAGTTCCGCGGTTGCTGCAATTGGAGAAGACTGCAGTGTAAGGAAGATGTCGGGTACTCTGGCCAGAGGAGTTCGCCTGTGCATGTTTTTGTGTTTATTTATTTGTTTATTCTTACTTTTTTTGTATTATATATTCAGATGGAACTTGAGATGGAAATTATACTCAGTGAGCTTTTTCATGCTAATCAATATTCAAATAAGTGAAGAAGATAAAATATGTTTTATTAATCTGTTTTAATTTTATGCAAATATAGACATCATTTGCAAACTATGCATGGCAAACACACCCACCTCCCATACTAAAAAAAAGATTTAGTGATCGGTTTCTTAACTTGCTTCTTAAGCACTATTTGTAACAGCCTTATAGGGTGGCTTTTTCTGCATCGCAGTTATCATAATGGTTACCATAAAGTATACCACATTATCAATATCCGAAAACGGTTATCCTCGAATCTTAGCCAGATGAATTTAACATAATATTAAACAACATTTCCTTCTCTTTCTATACGCCGGATTAACATAGTTACAGCGGAGGATAGAGAAGGGTTGGGGGGGGGGGGTGGAGGGCACTAGCAATGCCTACACATAAAGCATTCTGGTCTATTTTCCATGAACGTGAATGAGGCCTTCATGAGCCTGGGAAAGAATGAGGTCAACATCGGCTGAGCAAACATGAGCTTGTGAGTCTTGCTTAATCAGCAGATTACCTAATTAAAAGAATAGAAAAAAAAAACTTTTACAAAGGTTGAAGACATTAAGTGCTTTATAATTTTCAAAAGTCTGTTGACTTGAAAATGGAAAATGGTGTGGATATGAGAGAGAGAAAATAAGTTCCACATCATGATTCTAATGTCAACAATAAATGACTTGTCACAGCTGCCCGAGTTGTATATGTTGTGTTTGTGAATGTGTTTGTGTGTGTGTAGGACGGGGGGGGGGGGGGGGGCAGGTGAGTATATGGGGCCATGTCGTGTATTTTGCCTGTGCGCCTCCATGAGTGTGTGTGTCTGTGTGTACATGAAGTTAGTAAGTAGGTATACGTTTTGTGTGTATTTAAATTACTTAGAAAAATTCCATAATGATCTTATGTCTGCTATTCTACAAAGTATCTTCAAATATATGACCATCATGTTTTGAGAAATGTATTTTTTTTCTTTCTTTCCTTCTCTCTCTCCTCGCCTTCAGTCACACATGTACTCACGCATGTAATACAATCCCTGTTACATAGGGTGAATAATATATCCCGAATGTAGACTCGCAATAATAAACGTCTGCAAGAATAATAATAAGAGCAAACAAAATAGAATCAGATGAGACTTTACACAAGAAGATAAACATCGGGTCCCACTCGTAGTGATAGCAAAACCATAAACCACCGCAAGGGGACCGGGGGGGGGGGGGGGCAGAGGGAGGGAGGAGGGGGTTGGGGGGGGGGGGAGTTAATGGTGTTAAAAAGACAGCACGAGGATATACGCCAGACAATACTACGAGCTACAGATTCTGTGTGCATCGCCCTAAGTGACAGCTGGGCCGGTTTATGATAGCCTTTTATATAATATTTACGACGCGCTGGGCAAACGTCGCGAGCAAATACCCCCTCTTCTCTTGGTATCGTTCATCGAGCTACAGGGGATAGACGAAACGAAAAGAAAAAATGGACGCATGAAATGGGAAATTAAATAAAATAAAAAAACAAGTCGAATTTAAGGATGTCTTTGCGTGTTTAAGTTGCTTTTACGGAGTTTGTTTGCATGTAGAAGAGTTTATCATTACTTTCTGAGGTCATTTCTTTTCTGGAAAATTTTATGAAATTTCTGAGCAATAATCGCATGTTATAACTTAATCAGAATATTAGTAGACGTGTTTTGTAATGCACAAAAAAGGTTCGTGTTGAGAATGGTTATAGGAGCATGTCAGATGCATAAATTTATCTTTCTGTAAGATCATAATTTTCATCTTTGTACCTGGATATCGTGAAGTTATTTCTGAATGCAAAAACGTCAGTATTGCAACATT
>NW_028234429.1:3503465-3510965 GCF_977035675.1 Penaeus japonicus
CTAAACTCCCTTAAAATATCCCAATAAGGCGCCCACATCAACTTTAATACATTTCAAAGTTCTATTCATTCATCACTCTTCACCACAAATCTACACCTCTCTACCATCGTCATAACCATCAGTCTTTCTCACAAACTAAGACCTCGTTCACCACAACAAGATTATCTAAGAAAAAAAAAAAAAAAAGATGAGTTAGATCTAAAGTGATGAATAACTATGCTGCGAATTTTCACCTCTATGTATCTGCAACTTTTCTCGTATTCTTGGTGAGTAAAAAAAAAAAAAAAAAAAAAAAAAAAGCTGATATGATAAGAAACGAGATAGATAAGGACATAGATACACTCAGCTTAAAGCACCATTTGATACACTCAGCTTAAAGCACCATTTTTATACACTCAGCTTAAAGCACCATTTAGATAGACTCAGCTTAAAGCACCATTTTTATACACTCAGCTTAAAGCACCATTTAGATACACTCAGCTTAAAGCACCATTTTTATACACTCAGCTTAAAGCACCATTTAGATAGACTCAGCTTAAAGCACCATTTAGATACACTCAGCTTAAAGCACCATTTAGATACACTCAGCTTAAAGCACCATTTAAATACACTCAGCTTAAAGCACCATTTAAATACACTCAGCTTAAAGCACCATTTAGATACACTCAGCTTAAAGCACCATTTAGATACACTCAGCTTAAAGCACCATTTAAATACACTCAGCTTAAAGCACCATTTAAATACACTCAGCTTAAAGCACCATTTAGATACACTCAGATTAAAGCACCATTTAGATACACTCAGCTTAAAGCACCATTTGGATACACTCAGCTTAAAGCAACATTTGATACACTCAGCTTAAAGCACCATTTAGATACACTCAGCTTAAAGCACCATTTGATACACTCAGCTTAAAGCACCATTTTGATACACTCAGCTTAAAGCACCATTCAGATACACTCAGCTTAAAGCACCATTTAGATAAACTCAGCTTAAACCACCATTTAGATACACTCAGCTTAAAGCACCATTTGATACACTCAGCTTAAAGCAACATTTGATACACTCAGCTTAAAGCACCATTTAGATACACTCAGCTTAAAGCACCATTTAGATACACTCAGCTTAAAGCACCATTTTGATACACTCAGCTTAAAGCACCATTTAGATACACTCAGCTTAAAGCACCATTTTGATACACTCAGCTTAAAGCACCATTTAGATACACTCAGCTTAAAGCACCATTTGATACACTCAGCTTAAAGCACGATTTAGATACACTCAGCTTAAAGCACCATTTGGATACACTCAGCTTAAAGCACCATTTGGATACACTCAGCTTAAAGCACCATTTAGATACACTCAGCTTAAAGCACCATTTGGATACACTCAGCTTAAAGCACCATTTAGATACACTCAGCTTAAAGCACCATTTAGATACACTCAGCTTAAAGCACCATTTGATACACTCAGCTTAAAGCACGATTTAGATGCACTCAGCTTAAAGCACCATTTGGATACACTCAGCTTAAAGCAACATTTGATACACTCAGCTTAAAGCACCATTTAGATACACTCAGCTTAAAGCACCATTTTGATACACTCAGCTTAAAGCACCATTTAGATACACTCAGCTTAAAGCACCATTTAGATACACTCAGCTTAAAGCACCATTTAGATACACTCAGCTTAAAGCACCATTTGATACACTCAGCTTAAAGCACGATTTAGATGCACTCAGCTTAAAGCACCATTTGGATACACTCAGCTTAAAGCAACATTTGATACACTCAGCTTAAAGCACCATTTAGATACACTCAGCTTAAAGCACCATTTTGATACACTCAGCTTAAAGCACCATTTAGATACACTCAGCTTAAAGCACCATTTAGATACATTCAGCTTAAAGCACCATTTAGATTCACTCAGCTTAAAGCACTATTTAGATACACTCAGCTTAAAGAACCAATTTGATACACTCAGCTTAAAGCACCATTTAGATACACTCAGCTTAAAGCACCATTTAGATACACTCAGCTTAAAGCACCATTTAGATACACTCAGCTTAAAGCACCATTTAGATACACTCAGCTTAAAGCACCATTTGGATACACTCAGCTTAAAGCACCATTTGGATACACTCAGCTTAAAGTATTCATTTTGATACACTCAGCTTAAAGCACCATTTAGATACACTCAGCTCAAAGCACCATTTAGATACACTCAGCTTAAAGCACCATTTAGATACACTCAGCTTAAAGCACCAATTTGATACACTCAGCTTAAAGCACCATTTAGATACACTCAGCTTAAAGCACCATACAGATACACTCAGCTTAAAGAACCATCTAGATACACTCAGCTTAAAGCACCATTTAGATACACTCAGCTTAAAGCACCATCTAGATACACTCAGCTTAAAGCACCATTTAGATACACTCAGCTTAAAGCACCATCTAGATACACTCAGCTTAAAGCACCATTTAGATACACTCAGCTTAAAACACTATTTAGATACACTCAGCTTAAAGCACCATTTAGATACACTCAGCTTAAAGCATCATTTAGATACACTCAGCTTAAAGCATCATTTAGATACACTCAGCTTTAAGCACCAATTTGATACACTCAGCTTAAAGCACCATTTAGATACACTCAGCTTAAAGCATCATTTAGATACACTCAGCTTAAAGCACCAATTTGATACACTCAGCTTGAAGCACCATTAGCCCATCGGAGGATGTGTTGATATTACTGGGATAGAAGCAACAACACTAATAATTATAATATTGATTATCATGATAATAACATCATCTTCAATCTCACTACTACTACTACTACAATTACTGCTACTGCTGCTGCTACTGTTTCTCCTGTTAATAGCCGTTATTTTTTTCTTACACTTGTATGTGCTGCTGTTCCTGTTAATAGTATCATACTCATTATTTAGTTCGCTTTTTTTACCATCACCGTATCATCGATAGTAGTATTGTAATCATTTCATTATTGTTGTAGTAATTATAGTAACATCGCAATCAGCCTCTTATGATGGTTATTATTAACATCATCATCATTGTCATCATCAGTATGTATGTTTTACAGTAACTATAAACAGCACTATTGTTATTAGCAGTTTCCATATAATAAAAAGCAGAGCCGCAAAAATCAAAGGAAATAGTGACACGACGTTTCTAGCAAGAGCCGACATCATCACACGATAAAAAACAATATGATATTTGTGTCTTGTTGGGATTCATATTCGTTCACATGTTATTGTATGTGTTTGTTAGCGTCATTGCCTTTTATTGTTAGATATGTTACTATCCACAGCAATACTTACTTTTCCACTAACTGTACTTATCCATGTACACATAATTGCAGTGTTTTGTTATCTTATGACTTTTGAATTTTTGATTTCTGGATAATGACGAGGACATATGCCTTGTAAATTTTAAATAGCAATAGTTATGGTATTGTTAGCACTGTTATTGCTTTTGTTATTCTTAGAAGTAGGATTGATAAGATTACATACAATATCATTATCATTATTAACAGTATTTAGATCATATGATTTATCAATGTGTTTGTTCTTTATCTATTTATCAATTTTTCCGTTACAATAATTATGGTTAAGAAAGAGATGCAATGACAAAATCTACACAAAATAATCACCAAAGGGTTTCTTAATAAAAAAAAGAAAGAAAAAAGAAAAAGAGAAGAAGTAAATATCTTCCTTTTCTGTATTGTGGATAATTGCATTATCGGCTTCGACTGATGAAAAGAAAATTACACCAACCCTTTTTTTGAACCCGTTTCATCCTACCATGTGCCAATAATGAGATCTATTTATTAATCGCATAATCACGACATTCATTGAGCGATACTTACTGCATTTCGCTTCAGGTTCGGGTCATTAAGAGTCTTACCGACGGATCAAGCTTTTAAGCTTAATTCTCAGTATCTAAAGTTGATTACCACGAAGTTCGATAAATTTCTAACACAGAGTATATCATCGACAACTGACCAAGGTGAAGGATCTTAATTGTGTTGGTCATCCATTCTCTTACTTTCATGTGAGTATAGATGTTTATTTCCGTGTTAGGGTGTGTGTGTGTGTGTGTGTGTTTGTGTGTGTGTGTGTGTGTGTGTGTGTGTGTGTGTGTGTGTGTGTGTGTGTAAGATTAAACTACGCCCTGCTATTGCCAGTCCAACTGTACGGAAGCGAAACGTGGACCTTATCCCATGCCTTGGAGTGTCGTCATGAACTAACTAACGACTGCAAAGTGAGACCAACCTAGGACTTAGCTAGTTTATCTCGCTGAGGATGATCCCGCCCAACAGGTTGTCTTCCCTCGCGACAACCCTGGGCGGAGGACGCCTGTGGAAGGTCTTGGCACAGGTAACTTTAGTAAGCCTGTTGTGAGGAAGTAGGGATGGGCCATGGCCCTACCTGGCGCATTTATGTGTGTTATGAAGATCTGCTCGCGATCTTTAATAATCGTTACATTACTCTCTTTCTCTCTCTCTCTCTTTCTCTCTCTCTCTCTCTCTCTCTTTCTCTCTTTCTCTTGCTCTATCTCTCTTTCTCTCTCACTCTCTCTTTCTCTTTAACTCTCTCTCTCTCTCTCTCTCTCTCTTTCTCTCTCTCTCTCTCTCTCTCTCTCTCTTTCTCTCTCTCTCCCACTCTCTCTCTCTCTCAATATTACTTGACAATTTTCCGAAGTCTAATAGCCAATTTTAAAAGGTGGAAATGTACCCAGCTATACATAAGAATATTTGCAAAATCATAAAGCTCCGTCTCGATGTATCTACACAACGAGATGAGGAATCTAGTGCTTTTGTTTGCAAGACTCGAGTAAATAATCGTGAATAAAAAAATTGCTTGCACATCGAAATGGCTGACCTGCAATTACTGAACGAGCTTTCGGACTTGTTTTGCTTGTTTACATAATCGATGTAATTACGAAAATGTAAATGCTTTTGGCCATAAATCTCTTATGAACTGATATTGGAAAATAATTATTCATGATAGTCGGCAGAGTTGATGTACAATATTTCTGAATCTTATTTTCGATGCCTATATTGTTTCCGTTTCTCTCTTTCTCTCATTCTCTCTCTCATTCTCTCTCTCTGTCTCTCTCTCTCTCTCTCTCTCTCTCTCTCTCTCTCTCTCTCTCTCTCTCTCTCTCTCTCTCTCTCTTTCTCTAAACAAGACATCGTACTGGGACTCAGAATTTGATACTGCAACATATGATTATTTCGTATTATCATGTATATATATATATATATATATATATATATATATATATATATATATATATATATATATATATATATATATATATATATATATATATATATATATATATATATATATATATGTACATATATCTATATATATATATATATATATATATATATATATATATATATACATATACATAAATGTATATACATATATGTATATATATATACGTATATATATATATATATGTGTGTGTGTGTGTGTGTGTGTGTGTGTGTGTGTGTGTGTGTGTGTGTGTGTGTGTGTGTGTGTGTGTGTGTAAGTTAGTGTGAGTGGGTTTAGCAACAAGTATGTACTTAGCCCCGTCCTCAAACATACCTAAGCTTCTCCCTGTGGATTTGTACTTTCTGCTATATTACTTAACATGTACCAACTTATTCTGGTGAACAAGATGAGCATCACACACTACATGTGCGCAGTGTCTGTATGCCTCGTATCATGCACATCTACTTTAAGAGCGCAAAAGAATGTCAGTTTAGTTCCACGTACATCTCCAGCTACATGCTGAATCATGTGCTTCTATTTGCAAGACTTAACTAAATATTTGTGAATACATAATCGAGACGAGAGTTGAAATTCGTCACTTGTTTATCTAAGCCGTGTAATTAGCAAGAAGCAAAACAGGATATACACAAGGGCTAGTGATAATGCTACAGCTGCTAATGGTGATGATGATGATGGCACTGATACTGAGCATGGCATTATGATAGGATCATGATTATCATCAAAGTCAACATAATAACCCATCGTTACAGATTTAAGAACACTATCGAATGAAACCAAGATGAACCTACATTTGAAGTCTTATTAAACTATAATGCATGAATTCAAAACAAGTTAACGATCATTCTGTAATTGCTTACTGAAGAACTGGGCTTCATGATGAGCTATTCAAGTTGCATTCTGCACGTGGGTAGTAGAGGCATCATAACCATCATCTACTTTAGGCCCTGAAAAGAATGTCGATTTAATTATCTGTTTCCAGGGATAGACTGAATCTATTATTTGTGTTTGCAAAACTCGAGGATATATTTTTTAAGTAGTTGAGTTCCCATTAAATTGGTTGACTCGCAAATAACGGACGAGCTTTCAGACCCGCTTTTAATCTGCATCCGTTTACACAGTCGGTGTAATTAGCAAAAAGGGAATACTTTGGGCCAAAAATGGAAATTAGTATAAAATGATAAGGGACTAATATCTGATCGCAGTTTTTTTTTTTTTTTTTTTTTTTTTTTTATTGCTTAATATCTTAAATCCACGAATAAAGTGCTCTTCCCTATAGATCAGGGGGTCTTATCTTCACGGACCCCGTTGACCATAAGGGGAAATTTATGGACCGCATCTTTAGCCAAATTCACATAAACACAAGATTGCATGCAATGAATACCCTTCCTTTAATTAAAATTTAATTGTTTTATGTAGTGCCTTATATGTACAATATATAAATTGATAATTGATATGGAAGAAAAATCTTAATATAAAAATGTAACTAGAGATATTCAAGGCGACCCTCACGCACCCCATCATTGAACCTGGAAGGGATCCACGGACCCCTGTGAGTTCTAGATATTTCCATGAAATAACTTCTAAGAAACAGTCGTTTTCTGGAATGAAAATAATGATGACGATAATGATGATAATAAGAATAATGATGATAAGGATGATAATAAAAATAATGATGACGAGGATGATAATAAAAATGATGATAATAATGATGATGATATTGACAATGGTGATGATATTGATGATGATACTAATAATACCATGATACTAATATAGATGATAATGATAATGATAACAATAATAGATATAATGAATAATATAAAAATGAATTGATATATAATATGATATAGAAAATATGAAATGTATATGAAAATGATGATAATGATATATAGATGAATATAATGATTATATGATATGATATAAAATAATATATAATATGATAGGTATATTGAAATTTGAAGATGATAATATAAATGATGATATGAAAAATGATATTAAATAATGTATGATGGATAATGAATAAAATATGAAATGATTAATAATGATGATAATAATATGATTATAATAATATAATAATATAATGATATAAATGTAATGAATATAATATATGATGATGTAAAATAATGAATATATAATGAGATGATAATAATATGATGATGATAATGAATAATAATGATTAGATGAATATAATG
>NW_028234429.1:3520965-3523465 GCF_977035675.1 Penaeus japonicus
TAGTTCCCCTTTTACTTCAGGATATTAATCCCGTTCAATGAGTTTTAAAAAAGAGAAAGAAATAGAAAATATACAAGTGCCTGAATGATTAAATTCAGCAGAAAAGGGGGGACTTCGTTATTCTGATTTCAGGAATTCGCGAGTGCAAAGGATTGATTATCTGCAATGTTTGCTGTCCCTGGGAATGGGCGGGTCCTCTCTGCGATGCCTCATAGAACTTTCAGTCTTTCGGTTTGAATTAAGGAGTCATTGATATTCACAGTTCGTAATTTCAACCTTTGGCTTCGGTTGTGTATGAGGAGACGTCGAGATGTGTGGTGGTGATGGCAGGAACAGCAATAATAGTTGCAATAGTGATAACAGAAATAGTGTCAATAGTTATGATAGCAATGATAATAATGAATGAGTTGATAAAGTCGTATTGATGTATATTTTAGTTATAAGGCTATATTCACAGATTACAATGTGTTGTCTAGTACCTGCGTCATTCATTAAAGTTATTTAACCATTTCATACTTAAAAATGATCTTTTCTTGCATGTAGTACTTTTCAAAACCACTCAACCCAAAGATACCATACAAATGAAGCAAAATGCTCATCAGGTGAAATTATGTAATCAACACAATTCGCTTTTAAGTAGCATCTGTCAATTAGCTCCCCCTCCCCTTCCCCCCTCCCCCCGTGAGAGTGAAACGAGTTAATGTGACAGCCGCCATTTTCAGCGTAAAAGCAGCTGGGTTTCCTAGTTTCCTTTTTTTTTTTTTTCTATTCATGTCTCTTTTTATTCTCTCCCCCTCCTCTCTCTCTTTCTCTCTCTCTTTCTCTCTTTCTCTCTCTCTCCTTCTCTCACCATTTCTCTCTCTCTCTCTCTCTCTCTCTCTCTCTCTCTCTCTCTCTCTCTCTCTCTCTCTCTCTCTCTCTCTCTCTTTCTCTCATACTATCTTTTCAGGCTCTGCTTGACTTTCTTTATTTACTTATCTTCTCTCTTCTTCCCCTCATCTTCTTCATCACCTTTCCTCTCAGTGACACATTAAGTCCCGCATGTTGAATCCCCGTAACATCGTAATGCAACACCTCAAAGGATGAATATTTTAGCCCAAAATAAAGACGAAAATCAACCCTCTGACGCAACGGTGCATGCACAGTACGGGCATCTGCATACGTAAGTCAGCACTTTAATGTCTTCTTAAGATCCGTAAATATCAGCTGGAGCACTGCATTGCCTTCCACTTTTGCCCAATTATTTCCCTTTTAAACTTCAGTAGAGCTCTGTGATGGTCTGTCGGCCGCCCGCTTGATTAGCTGTTTGTCTAGACCTTCACTAGCTATTTACGGACGAAAGTTTGTCCTGTCGGAACTCCTTTCGTCTGGGTTTGACAGGAAGGTGAATTTGGAAGGCATCCTTTTTTTTTTTTTTTTTTTTTTTTTTTTTTTTTTTTTTTTTTTGGTTTGTTAGAGTTTTGATTCTTTGTTATTCGCGTCGGTGATTGGGGGCATGGATCATAATTTTGGTAGTGAAGAATATCGTATCAATGACCTGTTGAATTTATTATTTCCCGATGTGTGTTATTGTTCTTTATCCTTATTCTCCTCAGCAACTAAATCATGCATATGTGCATTAAGCATTGCAAGAACTCTCTGGAATGAAGACGTCAGTTGAGAAAACCTAAACCAGCAAAAATCACCTCACATAGATGCAACATATGCCGGAGGATCTGCAACACACGAAGGTCAGACCCATTTCCTCTCATCTCCCCAAAAGAAGTAAAAAAAAAAGGAAAACCTCGTTAATAATTCCCTTCCATAATGAAGCATGTCACGTACTGACCCGGTTTAGCAAGTCTACTTCACCCGCTAATTAGCAGAGACATAGTTCCGAAGAAGTGATTAAGTTCACCCGAATCATCATGCGAGGAGTTAATTACCTCAATGGCATTTCTCGGACTTCGCTTTATCATTTTGCAATAGTTTCTACCTTTACGGAGTTGTGGGATTATCGCTGATTGATTGAATTATTCACTTCGGCTCTTCCGTCCTAATGGCAACGCGTCAGAAACAGTTTCATTATGGAAGGTGTCTGTCTGATACTGACTGTGTTTTCGAGTGAAAGCAAAGTCGACAACTAATATGAGAAGCTGAGAACGAATTATTCAAAGCTATGAGTAAAACATAGAGCTTCTTGAGTGATATGTGGCTATCGTGAATGATGCAAAATGCTATTGATAGATGCAACGGGACTTATGGATCGCAACGCCATGACTGGTTCTTGGTAATGATTGTTTTGCATGTTTTATTGCAAATTGATGATACTTTTCTTTAACTGTACTATGTTCTTTTATTGTTATTACTTTTATTATCATTATCATTTTTATTATCATAATCATTATCTTATTCTCTTTCATCATCATCCTCATCATTATTATTATTTCTATCATCATTATCATCATTATAACTATTTTCATCATTATTATAATTATCCTTATTACCATTATTATCTTTA
>NW_028234429.1:3540965-3543465 GCF_977035675.1 Penaeus japonicus
GGTGGGGTAGAGGAAGGAAGAGGGAGAGGGGAGGGTGGAGGAAGGGGAGGAGGGACGGAGGAGGGGCCGAAAGTGGGAGGAGGAGGGGGATGAGAAGAAGATGGGAGCGGTTAGGGAGAAAGGTGTGCGAAGGAGGAAGGGGAGGGGAGGGGAGGGGAGGAGAAGGAGGACAGGGAGGGAGGAGGGGAGGGATGGGAGTGAGAGGGGAAAGGGGAGGAGGGGGGGAAGGGGGAAAGGGCTAAGAGGAAGACGGGAGCGGTTAGGGAGACAGGTGTGCGAAGGAGGAAGAGGAGGGGAGGGGAGGGGAGGGGAGGGGAGGGGAGGGGAGGAGAGGGGAAAGGGAGGGAGGAGGGGAGTGATGGGAATGAGAGGGGAAAGGGAAGGAGGAAGGGGAATGGGGAGTGGAAGTAGGAGGGAGAGAGAGAGAGAGGAAGGAGGAGGGGGAGGGAGAGAGGGAAGGGGAGGAAGAGGGGGAAAATGAGTGGGAGGGAGAAGCTGTGGAAGTGGAAGTGGGAAAGGGTGCGAGGCTAAAAGGAGAGAGGATGTGGGAGAAGATAAAAGGAGGAAGGAGAAAGAGCGAGCGAGCAAGAAAGAGAGAGAGAGAGGGAGGGAAGGAGAGAGAGAGAGAGAGAGAGAGAGAGAGAGAGAGAGAGAGAGAGAGAGAGAGAGAGAGAGAGAGAGAGAGAGAGAGAGAGAGAGAGAGAGAGAGAGAAAGAGAGAGAGAGAAAGAAAGAAAGAGTGATAGGAGATGAAAGGAGCGAAATAGAAGCAGCGAAGCAAGCGCGCGAGGCGAGCCGAGCGGACCAGGCGACATAAGCCGCGCAGGACATAGGGCAACAAACATAGGCAAACACAAAACCAAATGAATATTAAACAAATATTAACAGATAAAAAAGAAATAAGAAAAGAAGATAATGAATTAGGTGAAAAAAAAAAAAAAAACGAAAAAGGAGAAAGAAGGAAAAAAAGAAAAAAAAGAAAAGCGAAAAAAGTAGAAAAGAGACGGACGAAACAAAAATAGAAAAGAGAGAATTTTTTCGAAAGCACAACCCAGATCCGCCTAAGTCACCTAGAAGGAGAGAGGCCTGGCGAGGTCCGTGGCACCTTCAGCGCCCTCGTGATAAGGCCGAGGCACTTGACGCCGAAGGGGCGCTGAGGCAATCTCTTGAGGGCTGCGCCTCCTCCCAGCGCCTCCTCCCAGCGCCTCCTCCCAGCGCCGCACGTTGATCCGGAAAACTCACGAATCGGATGCTAATGCCTTCCTGTCGACGACGGCTGGTCGTGAAGGCTCTCTGCTGCCTCGGAGAGATGGGTCTTGTTTCGCCCTTTTCGCTCTCCTTCTCTCTCTCTTCTACATATGTATATATATATAGATAGATAGATAGATAGATAGATAGATAGATAGATAGATAGATAGATAGATAGATAGATAGATAGATAGATAGATAGATAGATAGATGGATAGATAGATAGATATGTGCACGCACACACACACACACACACACACACACACAGTCACACCAAGCTTGTCAAGAACTGGCTATTGCAAAAACCACAATAGATTATGCGTCAATTTTTATACGTTGAGAAGATGCTATACATCACTTTATACATGTATACCGGTCGACATTCGTTCGATGATTGAGTATCAAATCGATAATAAAGGCATAAAGGAACATAGACTCTCTCTCTCTCTATCTATCAATCTATCTATCTATCTATCTATCTATCTATCTATCTATCTATCTATCTATCTATCTATCTATCTATATATATATATATATATATATATATATATATGTGTGTGTGTGTGTGTGTGTGTGTGTGTGTGTGTATAAATGCGTGTGTGTGTTTGTGTATCTGTATGTGTGCGTGCGTGTGTGTGCGTGTATATGTGTGTGTGTCTGTGTGTGTGTGTTACACCTTGTATTTCTTTTTCCCTTTCACCTAGCCTTCCTCTTCCCTCTCTCTCGCCCCCTCCTTTTTGTTCTCCCTCTGTACATATCTCTCAGTACCCCGACCCTTCTGCTTCCTCGCTCTCACACATACTCTCACTCGGCGCTCTCCCTCTCCTAGCGCACGCCCTTAACATCCTCTTGGGTAAAAAGAGGACAGAGAGAAGGGCAAAATGCATGACGTGAAATCAAGCAGCGTTATACACCGCCTTTCGCTCGGGAGAATTGGCTTCGTTTGAGACTTGAAAGATAAGGAGCCGAGAGATACTTCGGCACTTAGAGAGTCTTCTTAATGCTGTTACTCAAGTCAGTTTGCAAACCTAGATAATGCACGATTTGATGGAGAGGCTTGTCATATATAATGGACTGATGATGTTATCGACCAAGAACAACAGCAATAATGATATAAAACAACAACAAGAAAAAGAAAAAAAGTGAAATTGGATTGTGGCGAAACAACACAACAGATCTTTGATTAAACACAATTACTTCCCTGATAACTTCGTTGTCACTTATTCGTATGTTGTAATGAAGATTTTGTCTAT
>NW_028234429.1:3558465-3563465 GCF_977035675.1 Penaeus japonicus
TCTATTTCTTCCCTTCGGTTACCATCATTATTATTATCCGCTTCATAATTATCACTCATCATTATCACTAATATTTTCAAAGAATGCCATCCTTCGCCTCATTATTATCGTTTTCACTCATTTATTTATTTTTGTTATTAATATTCATTATCATAGTGTAGGAAAATAGACACACACACACACACACACACACACACACACACACACACAAACACACACACACACAATAACTAAATGAGAAAAATATAAAAAGACTAACCAAATTTCCCAAATATTTTCACACAATTTGATATTTTTTTTTTTTTACGTGCCCTTCCTTCTCAGACTCTGGAGATTGCAAGGTTGACATAGCATTTGGTTGTGGCTTGTTCAAACTCGCCATTCCATTCCTTGCGTAACGAGAAATAACTTAGGAAATGCAGCGTAGCGTCCTGAGTGTTGGGGACCAGCTAAATCAAGAAAAGTCGGTGCGCCGTCCGCTCGAGCGCCCTTCACTTGTTCTAGCAAATGAAGCACGAGGCAGTTCCCATTATTATGTGAGGTTTGTAAGACTCCTAAGTGTGCTTAATTTATTTTAGTCATTTGGTTTACTTTGTTAGTCTAATTAATTGGTAGTATGTAGTCTGTGTGTGTGTGTGTGTGTGTGTTTTGTGTGTGTTTGTGTGTGTTGTGTGTAGATATGGATAATACAGTATGATACTATTTAGCGTTAAACATTTAATGCAATGCATTTCTATGTATATAAAAAATATGGTATATTTCCTTCTCTTGTGTGTATATTTGTATATGATATAATAAAACTTTAATCATAATTCAACGCTACTGTTTTTTTGTTTTTGTTTTTTTTCTTTTCTTTCTTTCTTTCTTTCTTTCTCAATTAAATGTAGCATGTTAATCCTCATATCATAATCATAGTGGTGTCTAACAGTGCATTGTTATCTCTCTGCATTTATCAACACATCAGAATTATTATTTTTCCCTGGTGCAAAGAACAAACACGCAACTGGAAGGCCAAAATTTTGCAACTAAATTATGCATGCTATTCATGACAGAATTTCACTTCCCAGGAAAGAACACTTTATCCGAAAAAAAAATGGTAAGAATCCATTTGTACAGCCGACTTCCTCTGCACCTAATATTGCCCGACTGCCGTCTACAACACCAAAGGTAATCACTGAAACCTCCCCTGTTTGCAAGGAAGGAGGCTCCGGCGCCAAAAATAAGCGAGAGAGACTCCGGCGTCATCAATAAGCGAGAAAGACTCCGGCGCCATCAATAAGCGAGAGAGACTCCGGCGTCATCAATAAGCGAGAGAGACTCCGGCGTCATCAATAAGCGAGAGAGACTCCGGCGTCATCAATAAGCGAGAGAGACTCCGGCGTCATCAATAAGCGAGACAGACTCCGGCGCCATCAATAAGCGAGACAGACTCCGGCGTCATCAATAAGCGAGAGAGACTCCGGCGTCATCAATAAGCGAGAGAGACTCCGGCGCCATCAATAAGCGAGAGAGACTCCGGCGCCAACAATAAGCGAGACAGACTCCGGCGCCATCAATAAGCGAGAGAGACTCCGGCGCCATCAATAAGCGAGAGAGACTCCAGCGCCAACAATAAGCGAGAGAGACTTCGGCGTCATCAATAAGCGAGAGAGACTCCTGCATCATCAATAAGCGAGAGAGAGACTCCGGCGTCATCAATAAGCGAGAGAGACTCCGGCGTCATCAATAAGCGAGAGAGACTCCGGCGTCATCAATAAGCGAGAGAGACTCCGGCGCCATCAATAAGCGAGAGAGACTCCTGCATCATCAATAAGCGAGAGAGAGACTCCGGCGTCATCAATAAGCGAGAGAGACTCCGGCGTCATCAATAAGCGAGAGAGACTCCGGCGTCATCAATAAGCGAGAAAGACTCCGGCGTCATCAATAAGCGAGAGAGACTCCGGCGCCATCAATAAGCGAGAGAGACTCCGGCGCCATCAATAAGCGAGAGAGACTCCGGCGCCATCAATAAGCGAGAGAGACTCCGGCGCCACCAATAAGCGAGAGAGACTCCGGCGTCATCAATAAGCGAGACAGACTCCGGCGTCATCAATAAGCGAGAGAGACTCCGGCGCCATCAATAAGCGAGAGAGACTCCGGCGCCATCAATAAGCGAGAGAGACTCCTGCATCATCAATAAGCGAGAGAGAGACTCCGGCGTCATCAATAAGCGAGAGAGACTCCGGCGTCATCAATAAGCGAGAGAGACTCCGGCGTCATCAATAAGCGAGAGAGACTCCGGCGCCATCAATAAGCGAGAGAGACTCCTGCATCATCAATAAGCGAGAGAGAGACTCCGGCGTCATCAATAAGCGAGAGAGACTCCGGCGTCATCAATAAGCGAGAGAGACTCCGGCGTCATCAATAAGCGAGAGAGACTCCGGCGTCATCAATAAGCGAGAGAGACTCCGGCGCCATCAATAAGCGAGAGAGACTCCGGCGCCATCAATAAGCGAGAGAGACTCCGGCGCCATCAATAAGCGAGAGAGACTCCGGCGTCATCAATAAGCGAGAGAGACTCCGGCGTCATCAATAAGCGAGAGAGACTCCGGCGCCATCAATAAGCGAGAGAGACTCCGGCGCCATCAATAAGCGAGAGAGACTCCGGCGTCATCAATAAGCGAGAGAGACTCCGGCGCCATCAATAAGCGAGAGAGACTCCGGCGCCATCAATAAGCGAGAGAGACTCCGGCGTCATCAATAAGCGAGAGAGACTCCGGCGCCATCAATAAGCGAGAGAGACTCCTGCATCATCAATAAGCGAGAGAGACTCCGGCGCCATCAATAGCGCGGAGAGACTCCGGCGCCATCAATAAGCGAGAGAGCTGGCATCAAGCGAGAGAGACTCCGGCGCCATCAATAGAGAGAGACTCTCCTCAATAAGCGAGATGACTCCGGCGATCAATAAGCGAGAGAGACTCCGGCGCCATCAATAAGCGAGAGAGACTCCGTGCCCATCAATAAGCGAGAGAGACTCCGGCGTCATCAATAAGCGAGAGAGACTCCGGCGTCATCAATAAGCGAGAGAGACTCCGGCGCCATCAATAAGCGAGAGAGACTCCGGCGCCATCAATAAGCGAGAGAGAGACTCCGGCGTCAGTCATCAATAAGCGAGAGAGACTCCGGCGTCATCAATAAGCGAGAGAGACTCCAGCCTCATCAATAAGTGAGAGAGACTCCAGCGTCATCAATAAGCGAGAGAGACTCCGGCGCCATCAATAAGCGAGGAAGCGAGAGAGACTCCGGCGCCATCAATAAGCGAGAGAGAGATTCCGGCGCCATCAGTAAGCGTGAGAGACTCCGGCGCCATCAATAAGCGAGAGAGACGCCGAGAGACGTCCCAATGAAGAGGTCGAGTTCGCCGTCTCATGAAACTCCCTCCAGATAAATGGCCGATATCCGTCAAGGGACTTTATCGGATTGAATCCAAATGCTTGATATGACACCCGGCGTCTGTGCAACGCCTTTGTTCGGCGGGAGGGGAGGGTCATGATTCAGTGACAGAAGCTTATCTTTAGACAATTATTTGACGCATATGGCTGGCAGGGCGGTAGGGGTTCGGCGAAGGGCTGGGACAAGTTTCCCTGGCAGATTTGTGGCTGTTTTGCTTACTTATTCCTTGGCAGAGCGAGGAGAGCGGGGACAAGGCTTCTTCCTCAGCCGATGCGTCAGATTTATTATACATAGTAGTTTATGCACTTTCCTTTGAAATGTTTTCGGTTATGAATATTTCCGGGTCATTCTCTTCCTCTAGTCTGAATGATAATCAAACTATGTAAATATTTAGAGGATAGTAAAGCTTACTTTCAACATCAATTGAACTCTGGGAAAGGGTAAACTGCGAGAGTACATGATACTGAACAGTTTGTGCATACTTCTAAATAATGCACATTGAACATGGATGTATGGGTGAACATGTATGTATGTATATATGAAGTTATTCTAACACGGTAATATGATATTTGCGATAACGATTGTGCTAGAGAACAATTTTATATGTGATAACAATTGATAATAATTTGTTCAATATAATGTCATAAATGATAATATTTCCTATTCATAATGACGCTATTACTATTACTATTTCAGGTTATGAATATGACTATGCGCTTATAATTGCGAATATGATGAAGATGATGATGATAACAATGATATCGATAATTATGAGAGCAATGATGATGATTTTATTAATAATCATGATAATAAGGATAACTATGATAGCAACATTAACAATAATAAGAACGATTAATAACAATAGTAATGATAATGCACCATCACCATCATCACAATCATCACATCATCATCGTCACTGTCATCGTTAGTGTCACCATCATCATCATCATCACCACCACCACCACCATCATCATCATCACCATCACCATCATCATCATAGTTGTCCCTATTGTTCCTTATACTTATTCACTTATTCATTTTCATCCATTCATACTAGAATCAACATCACCATCACTGTTCCTTTTGCTCTCCTGAACAGACCCGAGATTGTCTGGAAAAAAAAAAAAAAAAAAAAAAAAAAACAGTCGACAAGACCAAGGCAGCCGTGTAGGATTTCCAGATTCGATTTTCAAGACTTTTATCGGGCTGCCTTGGATTTGATTAGACAAAACAATTGGATTTGTCTCCTGGAAAACAATATTATTATCGTCGTGATTCTCTATGAGCCGATATTGCTGTTGCCAACTTCAAAAGGCTGAACCTGATGAACGCAAACTCTTTTATTAAGAGAGGTTGTCACAATAGCTTTTCAATATTGACGAGATTGACGATGGTGTTGCAGGTGGGGAGGAGGGGGTAGGGGGAGTGTGGGGGGGAGCGGAAAGCAAGACGTAAATATGTTGTATTTCCCTTGAATTTTATATATAATTGTTCTATATTAGTTTATATGTATTTATTATAGATTTTCTTATATACAATTATTTTGAAAATATTATTTATTCAGTAAC
>NW_028234429.1:3578465-3588465 GCF_977035675.1 Penaeus japonicus
CACTCAAATGAAGACATAAAAGAGGAACTGGTAAGACAACTCAGCCTGCAAATCGATGAAGTCTATAAAATGCCACAACATGGAATTGTTAAGATTCGATTCCATGATATACAGACTGCCAAAAAGATTAAAGAACAAGGACTGATTCTCTACAACTACAGTATAAACCCGGCCCAGATCGAAGAGGAACGATTCACTCGAGTAATTCAGTGTATGAATTGCTACGAATATGGCCATACAAAGGGTAAATGTACTAGGAAGAATGCTGAAAAATGCAGTGAATTTGGTCAGACCGGACACAGGTTCACGACATGTAAGAACACCACGAAAAAATGCCTAAACTGTGGAGGCGAACACAGGACTCTCTCTGGAAGCAGCCCTATTAGAAGGAAAGAGATCACAAAGGCAGTAGAAAAAAAGCAAGAGATCCAAACCCAGAAAGAGTCCAGACTACTGAGTGAAGTAGTAAAGAACACTGCAAAGGCTACAGCTAAGGTCAAGAAAACGATCGAAAAGACAGCCAAAGCCACAGCCGAAATTACCAAAACGGCGATTAAAGAGACGCAGCCACCCATCATGCAGCTGCCCAACAACCTGGCTGTCAAGACCCTGATTGCCTTGATGCATGCCCACCTGGCCAACCTTGCACAACCAGGCTGCTTTGCAGAACAAGCAAAGCTAGCCTTAAGGCGAAATAACCTCCCTGAGATGGACCTTCCAAATGATGTAAATTCGGCAGGCATCCTGAGGGTTATGCTCCCTACAGAAACCCCCACAGAAGCAGCTGAAGAAGAAGAAATGCCGCCACTGGAAGAGCCCACTGCACCAGTACCCCAGTACGTGAGGGTGCCATCCCCACTCAGGTGCAAGAATGTGAAGAAGGCCAAGGAAGCAAAGGGCAAAGCTGTAGGAGTCATCCTGTACACTGCCGAGAAAACCGTTACAAACGGCAATATTGATGATGATGATGTTGCAGAATACATCAAGAATGGCAGGATGAAATACTCCTACAACAATCAGAAGCTGAAATCTGATGAATGTGCCAGTATCATCGATAGGAGAATTAGGGCAGCCTCCCTAAATCTCGTTGGTGTGGCTATCACCTACCTCGACCCTGAGACCTACAGGAAGAGGAGGAATGGCTATGACGAGTCCCAAGAAAGGCATGAAGATGGACCTGCAGCCAAATCTAAGTGAATCACACAATCACTGTAGTTCAGCAGAACGTCCTCAAGTGGACTATGGTTCGTAGGAACGAACTCTCGGGCATGTATAGAGCCCTAAATGCAGATATAGTCCTGATAAACAGCCATGGTTTGAAGGACACAGACAGGCTGAAACTGTTCCCCTACTTATGTTATCAGAGGAACAGGACTGGAGAAGCAAGTGATGGCATAGCAATAGCAGTCAGAAGAGAAATCAAACATAAGATTCTTGACGATTTTGATGAAATGCTGGCAATGGAAATAGAGACCAGCAGAGGTCCAATAGTAGTGGCTACAATGTATCTGCCTCCAAGAAGGGCAATTGTTCCACTGCAAGACTTGTACAGTCTACTTCGACGAAGATTACCCACATACATAGTGGGAGACCTCAATGCCAACCATCCAATGCTAAACAATAGAGCAGGCAACCAGGTTGGCAATGCTATTGCTAGAATGGTTGCTGATGGAGACCTAATCCACATGGGACCAGACTTCCCTACTTACATCACAGGGAACACAGCAACCAAACCAGATATTGCACTGTGCAATAACCAAGCCCATCACAACGTGATCATGGAACCGGGCCCTGCAAGCACCAGTGACCACCTGCCCATCATCCTCAAGATATCATCCAACCCAATCCTGAAAAGCCTAAACTGTAGCAGATTCAACTGTGATTTCTGCAATGTTCCTCTCCGCCTCAGCCTTCAAAAGAGACGGAGAGTACTGAGTCTTTCTCCTTGACAGGTTCATGACAGAATACTCTATCAAGGATCTTGCCCACGGCGGGGCTGTGGCATAGTCAGGGTGGGGGAGGTCCATGCCCTTGACCAACAGTCTCCTTGAGCTCAAAGCGTATCAACACCCTGGCTGTATGAGACAGCCAGGAGTTGTTGGCAAAGAGTTCATGGTTCTGTGCAAGCTGACGCTGCACTTTTTGTCTTAGCTGCGAGTCCGACGGGGACTGTAAGACTTTGGCAAGAAACTGTGCCGCCATCTGATCGATCCGGATGTCCAGAGGGAAAAGGTTGGCCTCCAAGAGGAGGTTGGCAACCTTAGCCCATATAGGAGCACCCAGAATGATCCTGGCGGCATCGTTTTGCATGACATCAAGCTTTTGCCGTAGTCCAGGCTTGACCGTAATCAGGGCGACGGAGGCGTAGTCCACGATGGGACGGACAGTGTGCACATAGAAGGATCTTAGTATACGGTGCCCAGCCCCTAAGCGCCGCCCTGACAGAGCTCTCATGACAGAGAGTCTTGCCTTGGTCCGTTCTAGGAGGTATTGAACCTCCGAGCGGAAAGTAAGCTTACTGTCAATCCATACACCCAGGTATTGGAAGACGTGAACCCACTCTAGCTCTAACCCTTGGACTCGCAGCCTTTGGTCTCGGACATCCTGTTTCAGTGCCATTGCCTTCAATTTGGCTGCTGAGATCTTAAGCCCGACTCTGCAGCATTCCTCAGACATTAGATCCAGACAGCGCTGGGTCTTTCTGATTAAATTCTCATTCTTCCTCCCAACAGAGATAATTGCCAGATCATCTGCATATGAGATGATGTTGCACCCCGCTGGAAGTGGAATGTCGAGGATGCTTAACATGAGGGTGTTAAACAGAGCCGGGCTGAGGACCCCCCCTTGTGGAGTGCCATTCTCCAGGGGTAGATGCCTGGAAAGGTGACCTTGGAACTTCACTCTGGCAGTTCTGTCCCGAAAGTAGTGACCAATCCAGGCAAGCAGTCTGCCCTTGATTCCTTTGTGGATCAGGACCTCTTGAATGACAAGTGGGCTCGCCAGTTCAAAGGCCTTCTCCAGATCCAGGAAAACAATGACAGATCTGGTGATGCTGACAGTGCTCAGTAAGGTGGCTATACTGTGAGCAGTGCTCTTACCCCTTGTGAACCTGTGTAGGTTCAGTTCAGTTCAGAGAGATTTGCGAAGGCTTTCCTTCACCCGGGTTATATGCACGAGGCGACCCGTGTAGGTGTTCATGTAGAGGTCCCAGCTTCCATTGGAGCCGGTTCAGTATCATTCTCTCTGCCGTCTTTCCCAGACAACTGAGTAGAGAGATGGGGCGGTACCGACCCGGCTCCTTTGGTTTAGGGATGGGAACTATGTCAGCCCTCTTCCAGCACTATGGTAGTGAGGAAGTCTCCCAGGACTTGTTGATGAGATGCAAGAGTGCAAGCTCACCTTCAAGTCCTAGGTGGGAAATGAAGGGGTAGGAGATCCCATCACAACCCAGGGCTGACCGCGAACTGGTCTTATATGTTCACCTTAGTTCCCTCAGAGAGAACATGGCATCGGCATCATCAGGCTCGACTGCCTTTTCTCTGATGAGGGCATGCCTGCCTGGAAGCAGTTCCTCTTGGCATGCCCTCAACTCTGCTGGTAGACCGGCGCTACTTGTTCTTGCAGAGAACTCGAGTGCCAGTCTCTCTGCCTCCGACCGCGGGTCATGGTGGGTCTTTCTGGGGGCTGAGCGATTTGTGGCCCGTCTGATGCGGTTCCACAGCTCTGTAAGGGAGGTTTGGTGGCCAAAGGACTCACACCACTCCAGCCACTTTTCCTGCTTTACCCTCTTAGCAGTTTCCTGAGCATCCCTGAGAGCCTCTCTCAAAAGAGCGTGGTTCTCAGGAGTTCTCTGTCTGCGGAAGTGTCTTCTGCACATATTGAATCTGTGGTTGACCTCCTTAACCTCATCATTGTAGTACCAGGCGTCTTTAAAACACCTGGACCACGGACGAGTTTTGGGAATGGTCTCTGAGGCTGCCTCGTCTATGGCATTAACTAGTCTTGCTTCAAGTGTATCCACATTATCATTATGTGAGAATTCACTGGTTCTGAGGCACCTGGCCAGGGCCTCCTGGAAAGCTTTCCAGTTGGCCCTGTCCACCTTCCATCGAGGATTGTGCTGGGGCACAGGGGCCGGGCCAGCATCCAAGATGGTGGTGACTATCCCATAGTGATTGCTCGTGGCAGTGTTGTCCACAGACCAACGAATCCTCTCGACCAAGGCCGCAGTGACAAAGGTAAGGTCAAGGACCCCCCGCCAACGTGCGTAGGCTCCTGGTTGTTGAGGAGAGCAATCTCGGGGCATGACTCAAGCACCGCGGCTATGTGATAGCCTGCCGCATCCCGGTTCCGCGTGGGAGCCAGGATGGGGTGGTGGGCATTGAAGTCTCCCCCTATGAGAATTGGCTCGTGTGCCGCAGCAGCACAGACTTCACTAATATCTAAGCTCCTACAGGTTGGCCTGCTGTACACATTGTACAGCTTGAGGGGACCCCCAGCCATATGGATCTCAACTGCTAGGAGTTCAACACCTCCACACTGCACAGGATCGGCAATCAGGGAGCAGGGAATATTCGACTTCACGAGGGTAATCAAACCTCTGGTGCCTTGGTTAGAGGGCAACACAAAGGGGTGATATCCTGAGAAGCGAACAGTGTCTCCTGTTAAAGTCTCCTGGAGCATGACAATGTCAATGTTCCGAGATCGCACGATCGCGTGGAGAAGGGCATTCCTCCGGGAAAAGCTGTTGATATTCCACTGCAGTATGCTTAGATTAGGAGCCATTGTGGTAATCTGAGTCCATTAAGTCTGCGTTGTCAATGACGTCGACATAATCGGTCTCAGTGTCTGACGCCCCAGTGTGGGTAACGTCAGACATTTCGGAGTCTGACAACTCCTTGGTGAGTTCCTCATTGATCGTGATTTCCTCACTGGACTCGTCACTGTCGTCAGGACAGGTCGAGCCATTAGAAGGGCTGGGTCTCCTGGGAGGTGGAGAACCCCTGGTCGCCTTGACCTTCACTCTGGATGGTCGTGGCTTCCTCGCCCTTTGGGTTTTGGGTTCAGGCTCAGCCAGTGTGGTCTTGGCCGCGGGTTGGGTGGGGAGACAAATCTCGCCCTGGGGGTTTGTGGGGAGAGGAGTCTCGCCCTGAGTTGGATTGGGTGTAGAGGCCTTGGGCCTTACATCCCTTTCCTTCAGGGCAGCGACAGTCTGGGTCATTACCGTGACGGCAACCTTGACTGCCTTCTCCGTCTCTTCACTGGTCCGTCCCAATGCTGACGCAACTGCTGTGACAACTGCCGTCAGCAGGAGCGTCAAGTCATTCTCTGTAAACAGAGTTTGACTCTCCGCTCTTGGGTTGGCCTTTGGTGTGTTCCCAGACCCCTTCCGGGTCTGTTTCCGTCTTGGAACACCCACCAGGGCCGGAAACTCCTTTGTGTTGGAGGTGTCTGGTGGTGGTTTTGTTTTGGGCGGTGCTTCCTTCCTCTTAGGAGGGGGGGGAGCCCTTACCCCTTTGTTCTGCCCCCAGACGTAAGTGCCTGGAGGGGCAGGAACAAAGTCCGGTCGTTTTGCAACGACCTCTTGTCGCCGTAGAGCCTCTTCCTTCCTGACGGAACATCCGAGGCTCCAGGCATGGTGCTTTTTGTGGCAGTTGGGACACTTGGCAGTAGTGTCCCGCTTGCCCTCCTTGTGTGCTTTGAGGCACACCTCCGTGCTGTGTGCCTGACTACAGACACCACACTTCGGCTTTGCAGAGCAAGTGGCCTGGTGGTGTCCGTACTTCTGACACGTGAAGCAACGGAGTGGATCAGGGACATACGTCCTGAGGTTGTAGGAGCCCCAATTACCAAGGTCCAAGGACGCAACTGGGGCTCCCTTCAAGGTGACCAGGACTTGCCTGGTTGGGTGCTTCCCTTTGGAAAGTCGGGAAGCTCCCACCACCTTGGGATGGGCAGTGATGACCTCAAGGTCATACATCTGAGGGAAGCCAAGAAGCACCATCTTGGACTTCCTCTCATCAGAAGTCAGGGCCGCCAAACTCACCTTCCGTCCATCCTGGAGCTTGTCAGTCTCCTGGAGGAAGGTGAGAGTGAACTGGTCCTTAGGGATGATTATCATGCCTTTGTCTTTGGCAATTCTAATCGTCAGACGGCACTGTCTCTGGGTTTCCAGAGCCCGTACCATCTGATAAGCGTTGTCGAATCCTTCTGGTTTAGGGGGAACCCTAAACTGGGGGAACTGACTCGGGGCTACAGACTCGCCCTCCGAGTCTGTAGCCGGCCGAGGACGCTTAATGCCTGCCTTCCGAACCGACGCCGGAATTTTGGCAGTGGGGCCAGCAGGGTTGGAGGGTCCTGTCTGGCTTCCATTTTTACTTTGACTCGTCTTCTGAACCGACGCCAGAGACTTGTCAGTGCCAAGGGCTGGTTTGGAGGGTCCAGCTCGAGGCTCTTGGGTAGGCTTTCTCTGAACCGACGCCAGAGCCTTTCCCAACTTTTTACTTTTGTCACCAAGGACCTTAAAAGGTTCCAAGGTGACAGCCTTGGTCATCTTCGTTCCAGGTTCGTCAACGTGGGGGTCAGTCAGGGTTTTTTTAGAGTAAGATGCCATAAATATAGTGTTCAATTCATCCTCCCACGCCCCCACCCACCACGGAGTCCAACAAGGGGAAGCTGTGCACTGAGACCATGCTCAGAAGCCACAGGGGTGGTGGGAGGATATACGCAACCCCTGCCTTGCATTGATGGCATTCGCAAATACATGCGTTTGCCTGCAAGACAGGAGCTGCTTGGCCCTAGCCTAGCTCAAAAGTGAGACCAGCCGATTGACCTAATCGAGCCAAGATCAGGCCACCCGTCTTGGTGGAATAGAGGACCAAAGAGGCGTGTTGCTAGCCGCAGGGCGTACTCATACACAGCATCGCTCAACCTCCAGGACTCCCGTCTCCCAGCGCACAGGGGCGCCACGCACGGCAAACACGTGGGCAGGTGTGTGCCCCCCTGGGGGGAGGACCAGGGGGGGGTGTGATCCCACCTACTAGATCAGCACCTAGAAACGCTTAGTCGTCCTTCCTCGGAGAATCAACTGCTAGAAGGCCACCTCAACGGGAGGGAGAGACTGGCCAATTCTAGAACGGGCTCTTCCGAGGAAGGAGTTCAAGCCCCCGCGCCACGACAAGGCGGTTCCTTATTGCGGGGGTGTTATTGCGACATAACCGTCATAGGATGTAATTAGCTTCACTATGCGGATATCACGTTGGCACAGGATCTGGAGAAGCTCCGCCCTCTTTTCAGAGGACGGACCGCCGTCGACTTTGATGCGTACTTTCGGCATTATTATTTACATGTGACTTGTATTGAAAACAATAAAAACACAAAAATCAACAATGAGTGAGCCTATGCCTGGTATGAAAAGTGTCTGACGATTTCAGACCCCCCCAGCACAAGCTTGATATGTGCCGGTCGTGAGGGTGTCGGGAGACAATACCAGGGAACCCCCCAAAGGGGACCTATCCCTATTCCTACTCACTGGAAGTGGGGGGGCTTATGGAGGCCTCCTCCTTTGTCCCTAGCCTCCTGCCTGGTGGAGTGACGCAGACCCGTCACGTGCCAGGGGAATTGTGGCTAAGCACGTGGTAGCGATCCCTGGTCCCAAACCTGCTACAAGGGGGACTGGGGCTGCGCACCTTGTCCGGACGAATGAAGGGGAAGTCACCCCCGCAGGTCCTTTCAAGTGCCAGAGAAGGGAAAAATGACGAGAGAGGAAAAGTGCGAACAAAAAGGCTGCCCTTGCAATTTGTATCCCCTGTCAACGGTAAGCTGACTGGCGCCGAAGGTAGGGGGTACAAATTGTCAGGGGTAGTGTTCAGTCGAGTGGGCACTAACTGCCAGAAAAGGCCTGGCCAGGGTCGCGGTAGCCCACGATTACCTGGCGGAGCTCTCTTGGCAGTGAGCTGGTCAATTTAATCTCGGGTGTGAGCTGGTTATAAGTGTCACCCCCTTGGGATGAATGAATGTATCGCAGGTAAGGGAGGTAGGTGCGACAGGTGAGGTCGGTATGAACGTGACCCGCTTTGCGTGACCTGACTCGGCGGCGCCGCGAGAGATTCAGGTGGGCTGCTGCTGCTAATGTCTGCTTAGCTACTCCTTCTTGAGTCTCTCTGCTTCTTCCTTCGTTCTTCTTGCCTTCTTTTTCCTTTGCCTTCTTGAGTCTTCTTGCTTCTTGCTTGTCCCTTCTTCTTCCCTTGCTGGAGGTGGAGTTGGGGATGTATATATAGTATACAAAGTCGGTGACAGCACGCTCCCTTGAGGGACTCCACTTTCCAGTGGAAATTCTTGGCCTATTATATGTCCCACTCTCAATTTAGCCTTCCTTTCTAAGAGGAAGCTTGAGAGTATTTTTGTTAGCGGTCGAGGTAGGTCTAATTGTAGTAGGCGGTGTTGAATGCCGGGGTGCCATACTTTATCGAAGGCCTTTGCAACATCACGTAAAACAATTTTTACCTTCTTTTTATTTGCTAGAGCGATTGCAGTAGTAGTGCCACGTGACTTGCGGAAACCGTATTGTCTTTCGTTTAAGAGATTGTTGCTCTCTAGATGGGTTTGGAGACGGTTGTTAATAAGGCGTTCTAGAATATTTCCTGGTATTTCTAGGAGAGAAATGGGTCTGAAATTCTCTGGCCTGTTAGGTGGTTTACCGGCCTTTGGTATGAGGGTTACCAGGGCAGATTTGAAGCGACTTGGGAAGTGTCCAGACGCAAGGGTGGCATTGAAAATCTTTTTTAGCCTCTGAATCATTGTGGGCGGAAGATTTGTGATGTCTGGTTTCCTTAGTTGGCTGATACACGGTGCTTTATTTTTCATGTGTTTGATGACACTGGTTAGCTCACAAGTGGTTATTGGGGCAATAAGTGGGTCTTCTGCTGTGAGGTTTCTCAGATTCACGGCTGGATCTGAGGTAAGATATTCTTCCCGTAAGGCTATTTCCTCCAGTACCCTTTCTTCGGTTTCATCATCAAAGCCTAAGTTCTCATTGTCGGAGATGTGGTAGACGTTTCTCCAGTAGGCACGATGAATAGCCTCTTTCTCGGTGTCTGAATGTGCTTTATTCCCCTGGTGGTCATATAAGTATGGGCTGAGTTTGGCGTCATTTCCCATTAGAGTTTTTAGCTGCCGCCAGAACTCTTTTGGGTCTCTTGAATGAGATAGGTTGGTGGTAAGGGTAGCCCATTTAGCATTGAACAAGGCTCTGCAAGCTTCGGTAAGTTGGACTCTTATTTGGGCGTATTGATGCCTGAGGTCTTGGTTCCAACCTCTTGTGCTTGCAAGGTCTCTAATTCAGGATTTGCCTGAATCTAGTCCAATCCGTTTTGTTGTAGTCAGGTCTGGGATTAGTTGGGATAAGGATTGGGTTAGTTGAGAGGTCCAAGATTATTGGTAGGTGGTCACTGGTGGTGATGTCCCCCGGTGTTATACGGCTGTTAAGGTGTCCGTACCTGTTGCTGAACACCATGTCCGGACTTGTTGCCGAGTTGCGACGTATTAGAGTGGGGAAATCTGGGCCGAGGTGGTTTAGTCGACCGTCTGATGTTAATCTTGAGACACTGGTGCCGACGTTGTTATTGTCGGCATGTCCCAGTATTCTGTGTCTCGCATTTAGGTCGCCAAGGAGGTATACCGGCTTTTGCAGTCTTATCAGTTTGAGTATGTCAGGATATGGGAGGAACGGGCGGCGAGATGGTAGGTAGCATGTTGCTAGAACTATGGGACCCCTTGCAGTTTCTATTTCGATTGCCAGGAACTCCTGGTCAAAATCGTCTATGACCTGATGGGGTATCCCACGTTTGATTGTAATCGCCACGCCGTCTGCTCTTTCACCAGATTTGTTCCGTTGGTACACATTAAAAGGAAAGATCTTTAGTCTGTCGTTGTCTGTAAGACCGTGACTATTTAGGAGTATGATGTCTGGATTTTGGGAGATGTAGGAGTTACTTAACTC
>NW_028234429.1:3593465-3595965 GCF_977035675.1 Penaeus japonicus
GGTTACCGAGGTTATACATGAGAAGATGGTAGAATGCAGTAATGCATTTTTAATATATACAAATTTTTACCTCCCTGACCGAGACTCGAACCCGCGCCGTAAGATTGACAGATACGGTGGTGAGACCGCTCGGCTACACGACCCGCTAAAAGAGTTGTCCAACCAGATGCCTTAAGAGACGTCATGGAACTTACCTATGTGCTCTTAGCAGAGCAGTGATAGCGAATTTTTACGAACAACTCCCGCGGGCACTCGGCAGCAACGGAATCACAAATTCAAGTCCCAAATCAGGTTACCGAGGTTATATATATGAGAAGATGGTAGAATGCAGTAACGCATTTTTGATATATACAAATTTTTACCTCCCTGACTGGGACTCGAACATGTATATGTATATATATGTATATATATATACCTTTTTAGGCTTTTACGCTGGATGAAGGCTTTTTCGGGAAAAGCAGCAAGGCAGATAGCAGCAGCAGCCCACCTGTACTTCCCGCGACGCTCGCGGAGTCAGGTCACGCAAAAGAGGTGACAACTATACCTCACCTCACCTGTCGCACCTGCCTCACCTGAGCGCCACTCACGCCAAGTGAGTGACGCCAATAGCAAGCAGCCCCCCTTTGCAGTCTCACCTGTTGCTGATAAAGGTTATTATTATAACCAACCAGAGATTTTTGTTGATAAGCTTACTGTACAGAGAGCTCCGCCAGGCAATCGTGGCTTCCGCGACCCTGGCCAGGCCTTCTCTGGCAGTTGGTGCCCTCAGCCTGAGCACTACAACCACGATTTATATTACCCTTCCTCGGCGCTCGTCAGCATACCGTTGATAGGGGGTATAAATTGTGGGAGCTGACTTTTTGCTCACCTTTTTCTCCTGCTCATTTCTTCTCTTCCTGGTACTTCAAAGGACCTGCAGGGGTGACCTCCCTCGTATTCGTCCAGACAAGGAACACAGCCCCAGTCCCCCTTGTAGCAGGCTTGGGACCAGGGAGTGCCTCCACGTACCAAACCACGATTCCCCTGGCATGTGACGGGTCTGCGTCATACCGCCAGGTAGGAGGGTGGGTGCAGGTATAGGGAAACAGGAGACCTACATAAGTCTCTAAACTACAGTGAGTAGTCTAGGGTTAGGTCCCCCCTGGGGGTTCCCTGGTATTGGTCACTCGACACCCTCACGACCGGCACATTCCAAGCTTGTGCTGGGGGGGTCTGTAATCGTCCGACTTCTATATACCAGGAATAGGCTAACTTCATTGATTGTTTTGTTTTTGATTTCAATTGTAATTTGTAAATGTAACCAAGATGCCCCGAGTTCGTCTCAAGGTCGACGGGAGTTTATCGCTGCGGACTGAACTCTCGCAGCTACTCCACCTGCAGAACATAGTCTTGCTAAGACTCCACGCCAGCCCCGATGAATACGTCGCCCAGGTCGAGAGCGAAAACGATGTGAGCCGCTTTTTCGAGGAAACAACAAAAGCAGAACTCCGCAAAAAATCATGCTACCCTATCCTCTCCCCTGATAAGAGAGCTAAGCTCACACTGGTACTGAAGAACATCGACCAAAGCATCACTCAAATGCAGCCGGTCGAAATAGCCGCCGAAATTGAGAGAACATGCCCACATGACAAAGTTGATGAAGTCTATATAATGGGCAGATTCAATATGATCAAGGTACGATTTAGCAACATCAGCACTGCTAACAGCATAAAAGAGAGGGGCCTAAGGATGTTTGCATTCTCAGTAACCCCAAGGCAAATAGAGCATGAAAAGTTCACAGCCATTAAACAATGCATGAACTGCTATGCGTATGATCACGTTAAGAGCAAATGCCCACAGAAAGACACAAAATTCTGCTCAGAGTGTGGAGCCAAGGGTCATATATTCTCTCAATGCACCAGTACTACCAAAAAGTGCCTCAGGTGTGGAGGTGACCACCGTACCTTAGCCAACCGTTGCCCTGAGAGAAAGGTGATAAAGGAGACAGACGAACTAAAAGACGAAAAGATAAAACAGCAGGAGAACCGCACCTTCAGCGAGGTAGCCAAACAGGCTGTTAAACAAACAATTACAGCCACCAAAGAGACAATCCACAATACAATCATGGATGCCACCCCTCATACCCAATCCATCATCCAACTACCAAATGACGCCTCTCTGGAGATCTTGACCATTCTCATTAACGCTCACCTCAAGTGCCTGGGAGACCCAAACAGCAACTATAACACCGTCGCTAACAGGGGACTGAGACATGCTGGTCTGCCAGAAGTAACCCTCGAGCCAGAGAAAGACTCTGCCAGCATTCTGCGTGTGATTGCCCCCTCTACAAGACCGAAGCACACCAGCATAGCCGGGTCGCAAGAAAGTGTGCAATCTCACGTACTCGCACTCGATAGACATGACAGATTGCTCAGCCAATCTGAAGATGACATGGAGGAGGAGAATGGCAAATTAGAGATCGTTTTGCCGGACGAACCCGTAGCGGAGATCTCACGGGAAG
>NW_028234429.1:3625965-3628976 GCF_977035675.1 Penaeus japonicus
ATCGCGGGGATTGATATGCACACTGTATGTTTACATGTGTGTGTGTGTGTGTCTATGTGTGTGTGTGTGTGTGTGTGTTTGTGTGTGTGTGTGTGTGTGTGTGTGTGTGTGATTGTGATTGTGTGTGTGTTTGTGTGTGTGTGTGTGTGTGTGTGTGTGTGTGTGTGTGTGTGTGTGTGTGTGTGTGTGTGTTATAGTACTTGTCAATAAGACATGTTGCTATCATTATTGTGATAATAAGGATGATGATACAAAGGCTGCCGCTGATGATAATATAAATGATAATAATCATAACCATAGTCATCACAATTATGATGATGATAATATCACATTACAGACGGGTGTCATCATATACATAGCGATATTCGTCATTACATATTTAACATTGGAAAAGAGTGGATCGCTGTATTTCTTTATTTCATTATGATTATTTAGTGACTGATGATGATAATTACAATTACTACTACTAAAGCTGCAGTAACAACCATCAAAACAGATTTAGTTTAAAATCCCAAACATAGATGGCACCACTCTCACCTAGCACCAGGAGGAATGAGAGCCTTGAATGGCACCCATCCACGGTCTCTCATAAGTAGTCTTCAGAGACCGATGGCCCATCAATAGGCTGCCCTCCTGCTCCACAGTACAGGCGATGTAGGACGTGTAGGCTGAATGAGAAGAGGAAGGTGACCCAGACCGTGCTCAGTTTTTATAATGAACCAGTAAGGTTGTCTTGTACTGTGGTTTCTTTCCTCTTCCCCATCTCCTCGTGTTATCTTCATTGTGGGTGGTTATTTATTTCGTATTTGTTTATGAAAGTAGACGAATACGATTTTTTTATTGTCCTCCCGTAAAACCACAACGCTTATATCACACTGAGAATAAAGAATATAGTAATCTGATTTAGACCATATACTACTGTAGTGGGTTCGTGGGGCACTCACCCTCCTACAGGAGCTGTAGAGGAGCCTTCTGCAGCTGGAAGGCGTGGAAGGGCAAGAGGGAAAACCGGGCCGGCATAAAGGCAACTGACTGAGACGCTAATTCTTTACTTTACGTTTATTCACTCAGCACAAGCTACTACATGTATAAAACAAACAAGGTATCACAGAACAGGCATGTAGTAGAAAAAAGAACTTACGTTAAAACGAGAACACGAGAAAACACACACTCCTGCCCAACCCAAGCACACAACCTTCCGCCTTGAAACCTCCTCCACAACTCCAAGATGGCGGTCTTGGAGACCCCGACATGACAGGGGGTTGCCAACTAGGAATTATTACAGGTTGTTTGTGCTTGGATTGGGTGCTCCTTCTCCTCCTTTACACAGCCTAAAATACTCCTGGAGGTGGGGCGTTTGACAAAGCGCCCCGAAGGGCGTCGCCAAAGGGCGTGACGGGGGAGTACAAAAATAAAAGAACAGGGACGCAAGGCACCCGTCACCCGTTCGCATACGCGCGAACCCATAGCGTTCGCGTAAAAATTACGTTACTCTACACTACAATGTTAGTTTACTGAAACATTTTCATAATTCATCCTTATTATTGTTACCTTCATTATTGTCATTATTAGCATTATTATCATTCATTATCATTAGTATTATCAATATAATCATTGTTATTGTTGCTGTTACTGTTGATGCAATTAATGATTTCATGATCAGTGTTATCTTCATCATCATAACTGTTATTACATTGTTATTGTTATTATCATCATAATCATCCTTATCATAATCATCACCATTATTGCTTTAACATTATTATTCTCACTATCATTTTGGTTGCTATCATCACCATTCTTATCTTATTACCGCCTGTTTAAAAGTTTTTAGTATTATCATACCATTAATAAAATACACCAATACTGTTGTCCCTATTAGTTAATCACCATCCTATTATCATACTGTAGCTCAAGCAATACCAATTTATTGGATACAAACAAAGTTTTTTTTTTCCTATTGGTTTGCAAATTGCATTATGTACGTGCAGAAAACACCCAAAAAGTTAGGGAAAGTTAGCCAAAGTTTAAAGGGGAAATAGTGTTCATGGGAATCAAAGGTCTGACTGCAGGCTAGAAAAATGAAAGAGTGAAAAAGGGAGACGGAGAGAGAAAGAAAGTGAGAGTGAGTGAGTGTTTGTGACTGAATGAGAGAGAGAATGAGAGAGAGAGAAGGAGAGAGAGAGAGAGAGAGAGAGAGAGAGAGAGAGAGAGAGAGAGAGAGAGAGAGAGAGAGAGAGAGAGAGAGAGAGAGAGAGAGTGAGAGAAAGAGAAAGAGAGACTTGAAGAGTGAGAGAGAGAGAGAGAGATGAAGACAGGAGAGAGGCAGGAAGGGAGAAGAGAGAGAGAGAGAGAGAGAGAGAGAGAGAGAGAGAGAGAAAGAAAGAAAGAAAGAAAGAAAGAGAGAGAGAGAGAGAGAGAGAGAGAGAGAAAGATAAGCTAGGTTTGCAAAGCAGATGCTTCACCAGGCTTATATGCACTATGGTGAGCCTGCCTGTGTCAGCGTGTGCTGACTCGTGAGAGTGTGCCAACGAGTGCCGACTCGACCTGAGCTTGGTCCTTACTTATCGTATTAGCCAGGCACGGCGATTCCGCCAGGCGACAGTGGAAACACAAGCTTGGATGGGCCTCGATCTGCTGACATAGGAGATAGGAGGTTGGCACGCTAACGGCTGCGTTACGTAGCGACTAGAGAAAGAGAGAGAGAGAGAGAGAGAGAGAGAGAGAGAGAGAGAGAGAGAGAGAGAGAATGAGCAGATGAGTGCGGCAGCGTAGAGAGGTAGAGAGAGAGACCAGGGACAGATAGACAGAGAGAAAGGAGAGACTTGACAGATACTGAGAGAGAGATGAGAGAGAGTGAAGAGAGAGAGAGAAGGAGAGAGGAGAGGAGCGCAGGAAAGAGAGAGGAAAGACAGACTGCCCAGGTGAGAGGAGGTGTTGAGAGAGAGAGATGAAGAGAGAAAGAGAGAGAGAGAGAGAGAGAGAAGAGAGAGAGAGAAGAGAGAGACAGACGA
>NW_028234429.1:3629076-3634076 GCF_977035675.1 Penaeus japonicus
CGAGAGATGTGAATGGATTTACCGTCAGTAGAGGAGAAGTGATACGGACTGTCACGCAAGATTTTTCCGGAGAGAAACCTCGGCAAATTTCTGAAAGTTTTAAAGGTTTGGGTTTGTTTCTTCGATTAAGCGGTGATTTCGTAAGATGTAGAGAGAAAAAAAAAAGTTGTAACAAAGATAGAAAACATCCAAAGAGTGTTCGATAAGAAAAAAACAACTACTGTATATAGCAAAAAAAATATTCTAGTGCTATTTTGACCAACAAACGAAAGTAGAACGTGTGAAATGAAATTAGAAACGAAAAGCATTGAAGTAGTCAATACAATGTAGGCTTAGTGACCAAGCCGATGTAGTGAGATACCCATTTGTCTCAAGGAAAAAAAAAACACCGAAGCATAACTCTATTTTGCCCCAATTCGGTGCATGAAGCAGTGACCCGAAACGTGTCACCAATATCATACGCGTGACACCTCCGACCCCACCAAGATGTTGACTAGGTCACCCCCACGACACTTGGGTTTGGTGACCCTACTCGGCCTCGCTTTGATGACCTGGCCGACCCAACATGCTCACGCAAAAGGTAGTGTAACAGAGGCCATCTCTTAGGTTGCAAACATAAAGTAGGAGGAGAGAGAGAGAGAGAGAGAGAGAGAGAGAGAGAGAGAGAGAGAGAGAGAGAGAGAGAGAGAGAGAGAGAGAGAGTGAGAGAGTGTGTTTGTGTGTGTGTGTGTGTATGTGTGTGTGTGTGTGTGTGTGTTCTTTCCTATGTTGGATGTCGTTATGTGGACACTGTCCATTCTGAACTGATATTATGCGATGGGCCATTCCTTAATTTTTTCACTTGTAGGTCAAAAGAAATCTTTAAGCATGCTATATCATCATTGCTCATTTTGCATTTTCCATAAAGGTTATGATTGCTGTTCCTGTTTCATTATCATTATTATTCCCGTTGTTGTTATTGTTATTGTTTTTATTATTATTATCCTTTTCATTAGCATTATTATTATTACTTTCCTTATTTTCTTATTGTTATTGTTGTCATTATTACTATCATTATTATTGTTATTATTATTGCTATTGGTGTCATTGTTATCTTACGAAAATAAATATTGTGTTTAGGATAATTAAAACAATTATTTATTATCACTATTATCATTATCATTATTATTATCATTATTATTATTATTATTATTATAATTATGACTATTATAATAATAATAATTATTATTATTATTATTGTTATTATTATTATTGCTATTTTTTATTGCTTTATTTTTTATTATTCTAATCATTATTATTTTTATCATCATCATCATTATCATCATCATCATCATCATCATCATCATCATCATCATCACCATCATCATCATCATCACCATCATCATTAGTATCATTATCATCATTACTCCTACTGATATTATTGTTAATGTTATTATTATTATCGATATTATTTTTACTATCATCATCATCATAAAAGTTATTGTTGTTGTCTATGTTAACTGTAGAATTGAGTTGATTTTATGATTACCATTGTTATTATTATTATTATTATTATTTTTGTTGTTGTTGTTAACAATAGTAGTTCTTATAAGTTTTAGTAATATTATATGAGCAATTGTGATAACGATGGTTATTTCTGCAACCTTTATTACTATTTTATTGGCATATTAATGTAATTATTATTGCAGATAATTTCAACAATGATAGGAATCACACAAAATATGATGATGATTATGGATTATCAATATGATATATTAAAACGTTTTTATTACATATTTTCACGTCAGTGCGTCTCTCTTTACGTAATATATATTTTTTCTTGGTTATTTCCCCTTGCTCTATTTATTTATTCATTTTTTAAGCATCCTTCTCATTCACTCCTATCTAGTCATTCATATATATCTATTTCTCTTATCCTACTTTTCTCTCTCTCTTTCTTTCTCATTCTGTGAACTCTCCTTCTCCCTCTTTTTCGTTCCTTTATTCCATTCGCTTCGTCCTTGTTCCGAATATCAGTGTTCTTGTTCCCGTGCCAGTGTGGGCGTTCTGATTATCATGGGCTTTTCGAGCTGAGGAATTTATCAAGATTAACAAGTGTTAATCGCTCGAATATCGGTAATAAATTCGATTATTTGTGTTTGTTTTGTGCTGCGGACTTTTTGGTTATATCTGTCTGCCTGTCTATCTATGTACACATATGTAAGTATACATACATATATATATATATATATATATATATATATATATATATATATATATATAGATCATATATAGTTGTTTAAACATACATACATACATATAATAATATATATATATATACTATAATATATAATATATACTATTTATATATATATTTAGTGTAATGTATATATTACATACATACATAAAACACACACGCATTACACACATATGTGATATATGTAATATATAAATATATAGTCAACCAATGATATATATATATATCATAAATACTACTAAATTATATATATATATATATATATATATATATAATAATATATATATATAACTTGCTTAATAAATATATATACGTCAACACATATCAATGTATATGTAAAATTATAGAATATATAATATATAATTTATATATTATATATATATACAATGATATAATATATAGAAACTATAAATATATACCTATATATTATAATATAAATACAGCTAAAATTTTATATATATATATAATATATAACTATATATATGTAAATGTATATATATATAATATATAATATATATATAAAATATATATATATTTACAATGTGTTTGTGTGTGTGTGATGCGTGTGTGTGCGCAATTTGTAATGTATACTGTGTATGTGTGGGATACGTTTTATGTATAGTCTAATGCCACACACACACACACACACCCCACCCATCACACACACACACACACACACACAAATATATATAAATAAATTTGAGTGGTGTAGTGTGTGTGTGTGGTTGTGTTCTGTGTGTACATGTAGTGTGTGGTGTGTAATGTATACATACAGATATATAAATATATATATATAATATAATATAATAGTAATATGTTGTGTGTGTGTGTGTGTGTGTGTGTGTGTGTGTATGTGTGTGTGTGTGTGGATATCTCTATATTTACCATATATATGTAGTATATATATATATAATATATAGATATATATATATATAACTATAGGTTATATATATATATATATACATATATATATAAATATATATATATATTATATATATATATATATATAATATTATATATATATGCATGTATAATCATCACAGTGTGGGTATATTCAAACTGTAATCAGAACTTATTCACTTCATGTTTCCGAAAATACTTATGTTACGTTTATATTCCCCTCAAAATTACAAACTGAAATTCAATTTGCTCAACGTAACACATTACGTCATATAGAAGAGAGCCAGATTACGTTTCAAGGCAATTGAGGGAAAGGAAATATATGCAAGCTAACAATTTGATTAAACCAGTATAAACACAAGCTGGACTTGAGCTAGAACAGTTTTGAATTGAATTAACTGCCAAATTGATAACTTTGATCCGTTATCATTGTTATTAATCGTTTAGTAAACAAATTAGGATACTTTGGCGGGACTGCCTATAGCTGCTGTATCTGTCACTGAAGGAATAATAATTGTCTTAACCATAATTCATTATTCATGATTACTAATGATATAATTTTAAGATAATATAGAGTAATCGACATAATTCTGATAAATATCATAATAATGTTGATAATATCGATAGAAGAATTATTAAGATGATTTCCTGTAGTTACGAAAACCTGTTACAGCAAAGGTAACAAGTACGTAACAGGGCGATACTTGTTAGAAGAAAGTTCAGTCACGAACTTAGCGTCTACCTCTGGGTGCGTGATTGCTACGAAGTCATTTGTGCGTGTGTGTGTGTATGTGTGTGTGTGTGTGTGTGTGTGTGTGTGTGTCTGAGTGTCTGTGTGTGTGGTTGAAGAAAACGATATCTATATCTGACCATTTTTGTCCTTGTGTGTCTGTATGTATTCGTGTGTGTGTGTGTGTGTGTGTGTGTTCGCGCGGGCGTGTGTGTGTGTGTTGCATAAAGCTGTTATGATAACTTTTTATCACATAGCATCGCCTGTTTTTTTTGTTTTTTTTTCGGGCTTGATCTTCAGACCGTCATAGCTCTTCAGTAATTAACATAATCATAGAGACTACATGTCGCATCTCTGATCTTCCACTCAAGAGGTTATCATCTTAGCTCTTCTAGCGCCCACGTCCACACGGACCCACCCACACCACCTACAACTCTAGGACTTTTGAGTTAAACATTTTTCTTTCTCTTTCTTTCTTCTTTTTTTTTTTCTTTGTTTTTTTCTTTCTTTCTTTTTTTCTTTCTTTTTTTCTCCTAATGGGAGAGACGTCTCACTCTGCTGCCAGACCCTAATGGTTATATTAGGCGGGAGCGAGAGATGGGAGGAATGGAATTGTAGTGCAGCTGATACAGGGCGCGCACTTTCTATTTATTTCTCTGCGCGTCACCTTGATGACAGCGGGCAGAAAGGTGCGCGAAAAGGAGAAGAGTTGAGGAAGAGGGAGAGAGAGAAGGGGAGAAAGGGAAAAGGTATGATCAGGCTGAGAGAGAGGGGGAGAGAGAGAGTGCGTAAAGAGAGAGAGAAAGAGGGACAATTAGGGAGCGGAACAGCGGGATAAGGAGAGAGAGAAATAAATACAGGAAGCGAAGGGAACGCACAGAGTAGTAGTACGGAGGGAGAGAGGGAGGGAGAGAGAGAGAGAGAGAGAGAGACAGAGAGAAATGATATCCTAAATTGTGAAAGGAAAAACAAAACAAAATAAAGAAAATACATTCAGCAGGTAAACAAAAAAATAAACAAACAAAAAAAAAAAGCTGCATAGGAAAGAGATGCAGCCAAAGAGGATGGCAGATAAACTGAATAAAGGAAGTAACGAGGGAAAAGGAGCGATAGGGAATCACTGATAGCAGATGA
>NW_028234429.1:3674076-3679076 GCF_977035675.1 Penaeus japonicus
CTCTTTTACTGTCTTACCCTCTGTCTCTAGCTATCTCTATCTGCCTCTCTCTCTCTCTCTCTCTCTCTCTCTCTCTCTCTCTCTCTCTCTCTCTCTCTCTCTCTCTCTCTCTCTCTCTCTCTCTCTCCCTCTCTCTCTCTGCCTACCTCTCCCTCTCCTATTCCGTCCCTCCTTCCTCTCCTCTTTCTTCTTTTCGTCTCTTTCTTCCGATCTCCTTCCATTCTTTTTCCTTCATTTTATTATCCTTGTTCTCCTTTTCTTTCCCTGGCGAGACTGCCCTTCTTTTCTTATTTTTCTTGCTTATACTTTTTGTACATACGATGGTAATTATCTTTTTTTATGCTTCTCTATGTCCGTCAGGAGTAATGCAGAGTTATTATTTCTGCTTTTTTTTCATTTTTGTAATTATGGTTTTGGTGTAGACGCTTTTCTTACTGAAAGCTTTGCTATTATGAATTATCATCATTGTTTTTATCATTATTACCATCATCATTATCATCATAATCATATTATCATCATTATTATTATCATTATTGTAATAATGATAATTACTGTCATACTTATCGTTATTTATTAGTATTATCATCACATTATTATCATAACTAATATCGTCATCATTATTGTAATAATGATTATTATAACTAATATCGTCATCATCATAATAATCATTATTGTAATAATGATAATTACTATCATAATTATCGTTATCTATTAGTATTATCATCACATTATTATTATAACTAATATCGTCATCATTATAATAATCATTATCATCATCATCATCAGCAGCAGCAGTCTTACTATTATCATCTTTATGATCATTTTTGTCATTGGAATTTTCTTCCATATTATCCAGAATCTTGAACCCACGGTCTTTTCTTCCTTATCTTTATCAGTTTCCTTCCACATTTTCCTTAATTTCATTTTCTTGATTTCCTTCTCTTTCCTTTCCCTCACCATCCTTCTCCCTCACTTTCTCCTTCTCCCTCACCATCCTTCTTCTCCTTCTCCAGTCTTGCTCCCGAACAACAACCAACTCAAGTGCAGCAGCTGTGAGACCTCTCTCTCCTCTTCCCTCCCTCCCTCCCTCCTCTCCCCTCCCTTCCTTTCCTCCTCCTCTCCCTTCCTTCCCTCCTCTCCCATCCCCTCCCTTCCTTCTCACCCCATCCTCCCTTCCTTCCCTCCTCTCCCTTCCCTTCCTTCCCTCCCCTCCCTTCCTTCCCTCCTCTCCCCTCCCCCCCTTCCTTCCCTCCTCCTCTCCCCTCCCTTCCTTCCCTCCTCCTCACCCCTCCCTTCCCTCCCTCCTCTCCCCTCCCTTCCCTCCCTCCTCTCCCCTCCCTTCCTTCCCTCCTCTCCCCTCCCCTCCCTTCCTTCTCACCCCTCCCTTCCTTCTCACCCCATCCTCCCTCACATCTAGAAAGAGAAAAAAAGGAAGAAGAAAAAAATCCTGTCACTCACTGCCGCGAAAACGTCTTTAGACATTTCTTATTTTTAGGAGAGTTGACATGGATAGAAGGGATGGAGGGGGTGTTGGGTAGGAGGGAGGGGAGTGGAGGGGGAGGGCAGGGTTGCTAGATAGGAAGGGGCAAGGCAGGGTGGCTGGGTAGAAGGGGGAAGGGGCAGGGGGGCTGGGTAGAAGGCGGGAGGGGGCAGGGGGGCTGGGTAGAAGGGGGAAGGGGGGCTGACTAGAAGGAGAAGGGGGCAGGGGGGCTGACTAGAAGGGGAAGGGGGCAGGGGGTGGCTGGGTAGGAGGGGACAGGGTAGGGTGGCTGGGCAGACGAGGGGAGAGCAGGGTGGTTGGGTAGGAGAGGATAGGGTAGGGAAGGGGGAGGGCAGAGAGGGGTAAGAGAGATGGGGAGAAGAGAGGCTGGAAGGAGGGGGAGAGATAGAGGGGTGTTGAGGCGGTTAGAGAAAGAAAGGGGAGTCAAGAACACGAGCAGAGAAAGAGGAGAGGACGGGAGGGAGTTGACGGGGGGGGAGGGGGAGGGGGAGAAGAGGAAGGGAAAGGGAGTGGGGGAGTTAGAGGGGAGGGGGGAGGGAAGGGGCTAGGGGGAGAGGCAATGGGATGAGGTGTCTGAGGTCTTCTTAACTTTGTCTCGTCTTCTGGTTATCTCTTCTCTCTGTTTTTCTTTCTTTTTCCAAATCGTCGAACGCAATTTCAAGGAATGTGCGTTGGTTTGTTTAGCTTTTCCTCCTTCGCTTGGGCAGAAAATTCAGTGTTGTTTTCGTTAATGCTATTTGTGATCATATATTTTATTATTTCTTATTGTTATTCTTATCATTATTACTGTTATCATTGTAATCATTATCATTAGCAGTAGCAGCAGTAGTAGTAGTAGTAACGGTAGTAATATCATTAATATTATTACTATTATCATTATCATCATCATCGTTAGAGTAATGGAAACTATTTCACAAATTTTCGATCGATTGATATACCAGAACAAAAATAAATCATGAAAAGAGAACTTTCCGTTTTTCCGTTTGATCTGTTGCTTATATACAGCAAACAACAACAACAACCAAAGCACTGTTTTTACTGTTCAGCATTATATATTTTTCCCCATGAAATCATTGACGCGCTCAAGATACTTAAAAAAATTGAAGGAGCGAACATGTTAGTGAATGGAACATGAAACAGATTTCGAGAATGTTCGAACGTGTTTATGAGATATTTATTGTTTTTAGATATGTACGGATCTACTTGAATGGTTTGCGAACATGATGTGCGTAAGTACTCGTAAAATATGTATTTAAGATATATATATATATATATATATATATATATATATATATATATATATATATATATATATATATGTGTGTGTGTGTGTGTGTGTGTGTGTGTGTGTGTGTGTGTGTGTGTCGATGCATAAACAAACGCAACTTAAACAAATGTATTGAATAACACGTTTTGAGTTACGCAACACATAATTTGAAAGGTAGGCGAAACTTGCTTAAATAAATGCGAAAATATTTTAGAGTTCAAGCGAACCAAATCGAAAGATGAACGAACAAAGATACACGAGATATGCGAACGTACTTGAAAGGTATACGAACGTATTTATAAGATAGGCGAACGCATTCCGGTATACGAACGTATTTATAAAACAGGCGAACGCATGAAAGGTATACAAACGTATTTATAAGATAGACGAACGCATTCCGGTATGCATATGATAACAGATGTCACCGCCCGCCACACTCTTTCTCTTCCGGTGGTTCGGGCGTGAATCCAGGCCGATTTTGCAAGGGGGGTGGGTGGGGGGGGCAGTCGAAACAAATCGCGAATTTCTATGGGATTTTGGTTATCTATTGTAAATATAACAATGATGATGATAATAATGATTATAAGTAATAACAATGATAGTAATGATAAGAATGATAATAATAGTAATAGCAATAATAGTGATGATGAGTCAGTAGTGATTTTAGTGGTAGTGATAAAAGTAATGATAATGCTAATAATAATAGTGACAATACTATTAGGAATACTGCGATACACGTACACATGATACTGATTATAATATAAATGATAATAGTGATAATGATAATAATAATGACAAAGATAATTATTAAAAGATAGTGATATTATATAAGATAATGATCAGAATAATAATGATGGTAATCATAATAATAATGATAAAAATAATGACGATAATGATAATTATAAAAATAATGATCCCAATAATAATAATAATAAGGATAATGATATAATGATAGTAATGATGAAAAAAAAGCAATGAGAACAACAACAGTAATGACAACAATAACAAAATAATAGCAATATCAATAACAGTAATAACATTATCAACAGCAGTAATCATACTAATAAGCTCAAAGTTCTGATAGCCGCCGTCACGCAATTACAACTCTTACCACAGTGCTTAGTAAGGCCTGGATTACAATCAATCAAATGAACAATCAATCTTTATTCCGGCGAGTGAATGCATTTATACAAAGAACACGAAAGAATTTTGAGAATCTATTGACAAAGCGAGATAAGGCAAGATATATTTTTTTTAAATATATAAAAAGATTGATGGAGCTGCCAGTCTTGTCGAAAGAGTCAATGCGGAAGGAAGAAGGAAAAAACAAAAAAACAAAAACAAAAAACGGAGGAGTTGAAACCGAATGGGGAATAATTAACAAAAATTATTTTGAAATGTTCGTGGCATTGTGGGATCTCATTAAACGAGCAACAGAAGAGAGCTGATAATAAAAGGTAATGAGGATAATATAGTATTAGGATATTTGATATTATGGTAATATGAGAACAAATAGCTATCTTAGTAAGAGGTAACGTGGTGAGTAGACATGATATGTCATATGTATTATTAAAAGGACTAGTCATTTTCAGGATGGAATAGGAAAGAACCGTCAAAAAGAGAAAAAAAATAATTAAAAACATCCCAAATGAGAAAAGACGAGGAGAAGAAAACCCTCGTTTGAGTGAAGAACAAGTAGATTTTTATTTTTTTCCGGGAATTTGTCTTCCTCTTTCTTACCTTCCACCTCCTTCTGTTCTTCGCTCTCTCTATTCCCATGTGCAGTTACGAGGGGATGTGCAGGGTCTCGGAGACACGCCATAGATAAGGAGAAAAATGGCACTGAGAAGATGAAGAAGAAAAAAAAAGGTAAAGAAAAGAGATAGGTCTGGTTAATGGAAGCTAGACCGAGGAGGGACGAGGTCTTTTAATAAGATGTGGCTCTGTTGCGGCGGGGTTTCTCTCCAGGGAAGGAATATTATCGCAGTACATGTTCGTGCTATTATGATCCTTCCGGATAAAATGGTTCTGCTAGTTGCGACTCACAGGATAGAGCACTCATCAGTCTCGTCAACACAGGAGAAAAGGGTCGCCAGAAGAGAACATGCAAACTTAATTTTATCAACATGCTTTAGCATTTATTCAATTCGCAAACTATCCTTAATGACTGCAAAGCACGCACGTAATACTACATACACGCAAACCAATAATCTGAACCTCAAATGTAAAAAC
>NW_028234429.1:3684076-3686576 GCF_977035675.1 Penaeus japonicus
AACGAACAAACTATTAAATCGACCTCTAATATTTGCAATGCCATTTCTGGCTGCAACTCCTCCTCCACCGTTGCAGGACAAGCAATCTCATTGTCTTACCCCCCCCCCCCCCCCCCCTCCCTCCCTCCCCCCCCCCCCCCCCCCCCCCCTCCCCCCCCCCCTCCCCCCTGCTCCTCCCTCCCTCTCCCTCCCCCTGCTCCCCTCCCTCACCTCCCCCCTGCTCCTCTCCCTCACCTCCCCCCTGCTCCTCTCCCTCACCTCCCCCCTGCTCCTCTCCCTCCCCCCCCCCCCCTCCCGCCCTCCATATCAGTCTCTCCCCTCATCCCCCCTCCCTGTACTTCCGATATTGCAATCATCGCCAGCGCAATTATCGCTGTTGATTGGTTTCCTTACAGTGGGAGCACGCGTGATGCATCCTTTCGCCTCGAGATACAAGAGGAGGACACGGGACACCCCATACCTCCCATCCCCCCTCCCTCCCCTTTTACCTATTCCCTCCCCACTCCCTTCCCTTACCCTCATCCCCAACACCCCATACCTCCCCCACTCCCTCCCCTATTACCTCCCCACTCCCTTCCCTTACCCTCAACCCCACCACCCCCTAACCCCCCCCCTCTCCCTTACCTCTTCCACTTCCTTACCCCCCTCCCCCTCCCCCTATACCCCTCCTTCTCCCTTACCTCTTCCACTTCCTTACCCTCCTCCCCCTCCCCCTCCCCCTCCCCCTCCCCCTCTCCCTCCCTACGTCAGTGATCGCTGGGGGTCACTTATAAATTCCAGGTAAAGATTCAATTTGCCGAGTTTTCCGATATCTCATTTTCTCCAATAATTAGGCGTTGTGGGAGGCGGAAAAATGTAATAAGAGGGTGGATTAGGCGGCGACAGAACATATCATCCTTTTTCAATTCCCTTATTTTTCGGTCTTTTTCTCTCTTTTTCTCTTCCATCTCTCTTTGTACGCGCTATCATTTATGTTTTGTTTTTTCTATGAATCCTATCTATTACGACGCACCGAAGCAAGGTTATATGATATCCTGACAGGTATATGCAATGGAAAAGTGATCAATTGGTTTTCAATCCCCTTTCTCTCCCCTCTCCCTCCCTCTCTCTCTCTCTTTTTCTCCTCTCTCTCACTCTCTCACTCTCTTTCCCTCCCTCCCTCCCTCCCTCCCTCCTATGCATTCTCTCTCTCTCTCTCTCTCTCTCTCTCTCTCTCTCTCTCTCTCTCTCTCTCTCTCTATTTATCTCTCTCTCTCTCTCTCTCTCTCTCTCTCTCTCTCTCCCTCCCTCTCTCTCTCTCTCTCCCTCCCTCTCTCTCTCTCTCTCTCTCTCTCTTCCAACCCCATCCCATCCCACTCCCATCTCATCCCACTCTCTCCCTCCCTCCCTCTATCCCTCACCTTTTCTCTCACTTTTTCTCCACTAATTTATGGATGGTTTTGTAAGTCGATCCAACCCTGTTATATCGCGCTCTAGGGCCAGTGCTGGTGTCGGGACGCAGGTGGCAAGTGGCCAAGGGGATTGACTCGCTTATTGAGGGGTCTTGGGCCAGCCCGATTCGAAATGAATAGGCCGGCGGGACAGGGGGCGAAAGCGAGGGATGATAGAGGTGGATGGGTGGAGAGACAGCGACAGGAATAAGGGGGGGGAGAGGTTGGGAGGGAGGGAGGGAGAGGGGGGATGGAGGGAGGGAGAGAGAGAGAAAGCGAGGCATATAAAGAGTGAGAGAGAGTGAGTGGGAGAAAGAAAGAGTGAGAGAGAGAGAAAAAAAGTGCATAGGAGGGAGGGAGGGAGGGAGGGAGAGAGGGAGAGAGAGAGAGAGAGAGAGAGAGAGAGAGAGAGAGAAAGAGAGAGAGAGAGAAAGAGAGAGAGAGTGAGAGAGAGAGGAAGAAGAGAAAAATAAACAGGGAGACAGACAGAAAAAGAGTGAGCAGAGAGAGAGAGAGAGAGAGAGAGAGAGAGAGAGAGAGAGAGAGAGAGAGAGAGAGAGAGAGAGAGAGAGAGAGAGAGAGAGAGAGAGAGAGAGAGAGAAAGAAAGAAAGAGAGAAAGAAAAAGAGAAAGAGTGAGAGAGAGAGAGAGAGAAAGAGATAGGAAAGAGAGAGAGAGGGAAAAAAACGGGGGAAGGGAGTGACGCACCGGAGGATGAGAGCACAAGGGCGAGGGGGTGTGGACAGCAAATGCGTTTAATTCGCTAACACGAACTGGCATATTTATTTGTCGTGGCAGCGACGGTGACAGGGAGGGAGACGCTTGGCAGGGCGAAGGGAGAGGTTGGGAAGGAAAAACGACAAGGAAAAACAAAGGAAAGGAAAAAATAAAGATAAAAAGAGAGAGGGAGAGAGAGGGGGGTTAGGATATGAAAGAGAGAGAGAGAGAGAGAATGGGGAGTAAAAGAGAGAGCTTGATTGAATCGTATATTCTCTGTCAGAGAGAGAGAGAGAGAGAGAGAGAGAGAGAGAGAGAGAGAGAGAGAGAGAGAGAGAGAGAGAGAGAGAGAGA
>NW_028234429.1:3699076-3711576 GCF_977035675.1 Penaeus japonicus
AGCAGGAGATGTAGCATGCTTTCTAATCCAGTCAGAATCTTTATGAGATGATTTTTTGTGCTTGATCAGACGCAGACGATCGAGTTGATTATCAATTATCGTTTTCTGTTGCAGGTTAGTTGATGTGGCAACCCTCTGCTTTTCGTCTTCAGATGATTGGACTGGGCAACTCTGATCGTCTTTGTCTTGGAGAAACGTGAGTTATGGTTATATATATGTGTGTACATACATACATACACACACACACACACACACACACACACACACACACACACACACACACACACACACACATATATATATATGTATATATATATATATATATATATATATATATATATATATATATATATACACACACACATATATATATATATATATATATATATATATATATATATATATATATATATAAGTACATATATACATACATACACACACACACGCGCACACACACACACACACACACACACACACACACACACACACACACACACACACACACACACACACACACACACACACATTCAAACATACCTATGAATATGTGTACATAAGATGAATACCCAGACACCGTATTGGCCTCAAAACGCGATCCCAGCAAGAGGATGAGAAGGGTTTGCATTCTTCGGCGGAAGGGAAGGGTGACGTCTAGTGACTTTTCAGAGTGAAATACAAGTCTCTTCGTTTCCCGCGGACCCGACCACCCAAAGGAAGTCGCTCTCGAGCAAAATATTGCCAGTCGGACACCGCACAGGCTCTCTTAAATCAAGATTTGTCGGGAGAGAAAAGTACGAGCAACAAAAAAAAAAAGACTATTGGTGTGTTTCATTTTCTATGTATAGATTCAGGCCGGTCGGAATGGATATTCATCGGCGAATTAATTCGGTAAATGAATACATATGCTCGAAAATAGCCCTCTGTTCGATACCTCGACTATGAAACTCTGGTCCTATTTGATTATTCAGTAGGCAAGGCTAGCCAATTAAAAATAATAAAAGTATTAAATGTTTCCAGCAAATTCTCCGTTCACTTGCTCCTATGGTTGCCCATGATAATCTGTTATGATCAGTGTGTGTGCGTGACTGGAAAGTTATTAATTTCCCGTTCATTTCTCATTCTGTGTCATCCACACACGCGCCCACCCTCGCTGGAATGTCTATGCACGCACGCCCATGCACACTCGTGTACGCCTGCGCATAAGCAAACATATAAATACATCGAATGAAAAAGGGAGAGAGAGGGGGAAGAAGAGAGGGAGAGGAAGAGGTAGAAGATGAGAATGAATAGGAAGAGGAGGAATGATAATGGCAATGATAATGATGATAATAATAGCACTACTGCGACTAACACTAATACTATTACTAACAATGATAATTATGGTAATAATGATGATAATGATAAAAGAATTAAAGATGATAATAATGATAACAATGATAATGATAATAGAAAAAATAGTAAAAATAATGATAGTAATGATCATAAGATAGTAAAAAGGAATAGTAAAAAAAAATAGTAAAAAGGAATAGAAAGACAAAAAGATAAACAACAGACATAAATAAGAATAAGAAATAAGCACTCCTGCAGTGACGTTCACCGGAGCACAATAAAAAAAAACGCATTACCGAGTACCACAAGTTGTTCCTATTATGGGACGAATCCATGTAACTTCAAAGAAGAGAAAAATGGAGTCATTTTCTGTCGTGATTTCAAGATCATGACGACTTTACTTCCAAACTCTTGGTCGTGTGCCGTTCCGCCCCTATGGTACAATATGCTTGTTTTGTGGAAGGATTTCATACTATATCCGCCTTTGTGTCCCAAGTTCAATTTCTACTCTTATCTTTATTACTATTAGTTTCGTTTAGATTCGTTTTCGATTGGTTGTATTGAGACTCCGATGTGCAATGCGATCATGCCATATGATTTTTTTTTTTTTTCAGCATTGCATAAACGCGCACGAGCTTTTGTATACACTTATTTTTGCTCCGATGGCTGTTGTATATTTGAAGAACTGGGTGGGTCTAGTTACGTGATATGTTATCTATCGTATAACAACGCATCTATCGTTTCACCGTGTCTCCCTTATCGCTAATCGTTGCGTGTGACTTACAGGTATCGTTATCATGGGGAAAGATTAATAGATAGAATAGAGATAGATAAAAAACGGTATAAATGTTAGGTCATCACGTATGGCGACACCTGGCAATGACGGGTGAGTGACCGTGATCTACCAGAAACAATTTCCTAATACCTGATCCGGTCAGTGTTTACCTGGCTGGTCACACGATCCAATTATCTGCCTCTTATCTACCCCCTCCCCCTCCTCCTCCTCCTCTTCTTCTTCCCCTAGCCTTTGTTTCAATTCCTCCTTCTCCTTCTTCCACTTTTTTGTACTATTTATTTTCTTTTCCGTCTTTTTTTTTCTTCGTTTTTATTGTTGCTTCTCCTCACTCCCCCTTTTTGCTTTCTTTTTCCTATCCATCTCCTCTTTCCCCTCTTCCTCTTCCACCACCACCTCCTCCTAAATCCTCCTAACTCCTCCTCGAACTTCCCCCTTCCTTCCTTCCTCCTCCTTCTCCCCTCCCTTCCTCCCCCCCCTCTCCCTTTTCCTCCCAACTACCCCCCTCCCCCTCCCCCTCTCCCTCCCCCTTCCACTCTCCACCTCTCATACCGTGTGGCACAAGACATGACATGACAAGAAGCCGTTCTCCTGACCAATAAATGCCATTATATCGTGACTGATAACTATGCATGGCTATTCTTCACAGCCGAACTATTCAACCTCATTAGAAGCAAAGAGGATCCGGCGAGAAGAGGAGTAAGGGGGAGAGAATACAAAAGATGATACAACGAAGTCAAGACGAAGTCAAGACGAAGTCAGGACGAAGTCAGGACGATGTCAGGACGATGTCAGGGTGGATTTCTGCCGCTCTTTGAGAGGGCGCGGCAGCAGAGGAGCGGAGATAAGGACATGTCTGAGGCTGCCCGGGTCGGTTCAGGGATGGTGATAATGATACTACTGGAAATGATTATGATGATAACAGTGATTATGAATGATTAACTGTTGTATCGACTAAATGTACTCAAAAGATATTGAAATGCAGGCGATAATGAACTCAACTCGACTGGAAACGATTAATGATGACACTAAACAACAGTGATACATGATTTATAAACGTACAAACTGCCGCTAATGATCAAAAGATGATACAGCGATAAGGATACCGCTGGAAATGATTATGATGATAACAGTGATTATGATTATAACTATTACACTAATGATCAAAAGATGATACAGCGATAATGATACTACTGGAAACTATTATGATGATAACCTGAATATGTTTATGATATATAAACTAGTTCACGCATGATCAAAAAGATTGATACAGCGATAATGATACTACAAGGAAACGAATATGGATGATAAACATTTGATTATGATTTATAACTATTAACATACACTAATGATACAAGAAAGGATGAATACGTGATAATGATACCACCACTGGAAGAAGAATTATGATGAAGAGTGAAACAGTGATTATGATTATAACTATTACACTAATGATCAAAAGATGATACAGCGATAATGATACTACTGGAAACGATTATGATGATAACATTGATTATGATTATAACTATTACACTAATGATCAAAGGATGATACAGTGATAATGATACCACTGGAAATGATTATGATGATAACATTGATTATGATTATAACTATTACACTAATGATCAAAAGATGATACAGCGATAATGATACTACTGGAAACGATTATGATGATAACAGTGATTATGATTATAAACTGGTTACAACTAACGTATCAACGAGCGATGATAACAAGCGATAATGATACTACAGGAAACGATTATGATGATAACAGTGATTATGATTATAACTATTATATCAGTGTTAACTATTACACTAATGATAATAATAGTAATAGATATAGTAGTGATAACGAAGAAACTAGTAATGAGGATGATTATGGTAATGAAAGTGATGAGGATAAGGATAATGATGATGATGAATCCTCCTCGTTGAAAAGACTCGTAGGAAGGCAAGCAAAAACAATATTGCGTTTGAAGTGTTTCGTTTTGCAAATAGTGTTATGATAACCGTAATTAAAAAGAAAAAAAAAACTTATTAAAGGAAGATAAATTATTCTAAAACCTAAGGCTATATTACTGATCAAATAAAAAAAAGTGTTAGAATTATAGAATGATAGATAATGATAAGAAGAATTTTTAAAATCCGGATGAAAATGATAACAAGAAAGATATATATATATATATTAGTGCTAGTAATGATAATGATGACGATGATGATGATGGCGATGATAATGATGATGATAAAGTTATTGTGATAATAACAGTAATGAGGATAACAATTATAATGATAATAGTAATAATGATGATCCTGTTACTGATTCACAAAAATAATGGTTTTATAAATAACGATAATGATGATAATATTAATGATAATAATGATAATGGTAATGATGATAACAATAATAATGATAATAATAGTAATAATGATAATAATAATAATAACGATAATAATAATAATGATGATAATAATCATAATGACAATAATAATTATGATAATGATATTGATGACGATAGTAACAATAATAAGTATGATGATAATAATGATAGTAATAATGGAAATGATCATATTGAAATAGTTAAAAAAAAAAAAACTTTCTCTTTGCCAATCCAAAATTCTACTTCAAGAATCAATGTGAAGAGTACTATAGCATACAAGTAGGGGGGACGGGGATGGTGGATTGGGGGGGGGGGGCAGAAGTAACGAGAGTGAAGGAGGAGAAGGAGAAGGAATGGAGGAGAAGGGGTGGAATGGGGAGGGGGGGGGAAGGGTAGATTGAGGTGAGGGGAGGGAGTGAGAGGGGAGGGAGTGAGAGGGGAGAAGGAGTGAGAGGGGAGGGAGTGAGAGGGGAGGGAGTGAGAGGGGAGGGAGTGAGAGGGGAGGGAGTGAGAGGGGAGGGAGTGAGAGGGGAGGGGGTGAGAGGGGAGGGAGTGAGAGGGGAGGGAGTGAGAGGGGAAAAGGGTTGGAGAGGGAGGGAGTGAGAGGGAGAGTGAGAGAAAAAAAAGGAGTGAGAAAAGGGGGGGGAGTGAGAGGGAGGGGTGGGGGAGGGGGTAGAAGGGGGGAAGGGTGTGAGAATGGGAGGGGTGAAATGGGGGTAAGACGGGACCTCGGGGTCGGGGGAGCGCGGGCGGTGGATCGCGGGGCGTTCATGCGTGGCGAGTGTTATTCGTGTGTTCTTGCGCGGGAGCGGGAGCTGTGTGGGGTGGGGCGGTTCTAGCTCTTGTGCGCCGTCTAGCGGGGGGCTTTCTATCTACTTTTCTTTCTATCTCTTCTCTCCATCTAGCGCGTTTCTGCGAGCTCTGTTCGCCCTTTTAAACCGTGTGCGGTGTACGCTTTTTCTTTTTTATTCTGGCTTGCATCGCGGGGCTGGCGCGCGCTGTCGGTTTTATCTTCCGTGTTCTTGCTATCTCGTTGCGTTCTAGCTCCCTTTCTCCTTCGAGCGCGTTTTCTCTGTCATCCTCTTCGCTCCTCTACTCTTGCGTTCTATCTCTTTCTTTTTACTCTTTCTTTTCGATGCTCTTTCTTGTTCTCTTTTGCTTTCTATCTCGTGGTTCTTTTTTCTCCTTCGTTTATCTCTTTTCACCGTCATCTCTTTCTTTCTAGCCTGGCTTTCCGGCTTTGATCCTGTTCGTCTAGCGCTTCCCCCCTCCCAGTCAAAGACTCCCAGCCCTGACATGGGTAACGAGCAAACCACAGTGCCCGCCAACGGCTCGCCAACTGTCACTGCGCCGACGAACACTCGCGGCCAAAGGGACCACCTAATTTATCTTTCTTTCATTTACAAATTACTAAAAGCCGTTTGGTACCCAAGCGTGACCTTCCCTTTTTTTTATTATTGTGCTGCTGTGTTTATCGAGGTTGCTTGCTTAATCTGTTATTCTCTCACGTATTTGTTTATTTGCATATTTGTATATGCATTCGTTCGTTTGATTTATTTGTTTGTTTATGGATTCATATATTCGGTTACGCTCTTCCATTCATATTCGCCCTCGGTTTAGCGCTGGAGCCTCATATCCGCTCTTTCACGTCTTATTGGTTTCTCCTTTTGTGCATGATTCTCCTCTCTCTCTCTCTCTCTCTCTCTCTCTCTCTCTCTCTCTCTCTCTCTCTCTCTCTCTCTCTCTCTCTCTCTCTTTCTCTCTCTTTTTCTCTCTCCCCCTTCTCCTTCATCCCCATCTCTTCTTCTTCCTGTCTCTCTCTCGCCCCTACACCACATATATACAGACACGTACCACCTTCTTCTTCCTCCTTTTTTTCTTCTCTCTCTCTCTCTCCATTTCCTCCGTTCTCCTACTCCTCACCCCTCTCTCTCCGTTTCCTCCGTTCTCCTACTCTTCACTCCTCTCTCTTCTTCTCCTCCTTTCCCCTCCTTTCGCTAATTCTTCTCCTTTCTCCCCCTCTCTCTCCTTCTCAATCCTTCTCCTCCACTCTCCCGCTCTCTCTCCTTTTCCTCTCCTACCCTCTCTATTTTTCTCCCTCCTCCTCTTCCACTCTCTCTCCTTTTCCTCCTCTCTCCTCCTACCCTCTCTCTTTTTCTCCTCTCTCCTACCCTCTCTCTCTCCTTTTCCTCCTCTCTCTTACCCTCTCTCTTTTTCTCCCTCCTCCTCTTCCACTCTCTCGTCCTCGTTCCCTCCCTCTCCTACCCTCTCTCTTTTTCTCCCTCCTCCTCTTCCACTCTCTCGTCCTCGTTCCCTCCTCTCTCCTCCTACCTTCTCTCTTTTTCTCCCTCCTCCTCTTCCACTCTCTCGTCCTCGTTCCCTCCTCCTCTTCCACTCTCTCTTTTTCTCCCTCCTCCTCTTCCACTCTCTCGTCCTCGTTCCCTCCCTCTCCTCGCGAGCCCTTCTTCAGCGCCCCCGGCAGGTGGAGGAGGAGGACCGGTGATGTATGCAAGAGGACCGCCACGCCTCGAGGTGCAAGAATTAAGGCAAGCTGTTATCGACCTCAGCGTCGTTACGTGAGGGGGAGAGGGGGGGGGGGAGTAGGGTAAGACGGGCCTTGGGTAGGGTGGGGTTGGGTGGGAGGTAAAGGGAAGGTGTGGGAGGGGATGGGGGGGGCGATGTGAATGGGGAGGGGGGAGGGGAGGTGGCTGGGTAAGGGAGGAGTGTGAAAAAAGGGGGGGGGGATAATGGAGTGAATACGGTGTGGTATACCCTACCTCAATCTTCCTCTTCCCCTTCCTCCCTTGCCCCCTCTATATTTCTTAAACGCAGGAAGGTATGGGAGGAGGATTAGGAGGGGGGGGGAGGGGAGATGGGGGGTCACTGGCGTAGAGATAATGTTGGAGGCGGAGTAGAGGGGGTGGGTTGGGGGAAGGGAGGGCCAAGGCGTATAACAGGTATTTCCTGGGTTGGGGAATGAGCTACGTAAGGGAGGGGGAGGGGTGGGTTATGGGGATATATAAGGGGAGGGGGAGAGGGAACAGGGGAAAGGAAAGACGAAAGATTAAATAAAAAAATAGGGGTCAGCAGCGGAAGGGAAGAGAAAAGAGAAGAGAAAGGATTAAAAAGATAGCGCCGAAGGGAAAAGCAGTAACGAAGAAGAAGAAGATGAAAAAAGAAGAAGAAGAAGAAAGATAACACAAAATATTTAAAAAAAAGAAAGGAAAGAGAGGTAATGGCGGGCGACGAAGAGCAAGAGCAGGTATTAGCAAGGGGTTATGGCGAGAGTGAAAGACGATGGAAAGAAAAAGTAAAGAGAGAGCTAAATGAAGTGAAAGCTCACTGACGAAGATAACGAGATAAGACAAGGGCTTTCTGAACAAAGGTGAGTGTGAAGGGGAGACTCAGAGAGAGAGAGAGAGAGAGAAGAAGAGAGTGTGAGGGTTATATACTATGTTTATATATGATATCAGTTATATTGATTTGTATATGTTACAAAAGAGAAGTGAGAGAGAGGGGGCAACAGAGAGAGAGAGGGAGGGAGAAATTGAGTGAGAGACAGAGAGAGAGAGAGAGAGAGAGAGAGATAGGGAGAGAGAGAGAGAGAGAGAGAGAGAGAGAGAGAGAGAGAGAGAGAGAGAGAGAGAGGGAGAGAGAGATAGGGAGAAAGAGAGAGAGAGAGAGAGAGAGAGAGAGATAAAGAGAGAGAGAGAGAGAAAGAGAGAGATTATTACAGTAATATTACAGTAATATTACAAAGGGAGAAAGGGCGTGTGAAGGCCAGCGAGCCTCACCAATCAGAATTACAGCAGCGAATAAATACACACAAGGAAGTAAAGAAAAGATAAACGCACACGGGAAGTAAATGTGTGTCTTCCCCCCACCCCCACCCCCACCCCTATCTTCCCCCCCTACCCCTTCTCCCCCTACCCATCCCCATCCCCATCCCTACCCCTACCCCCTCTCTCTCCTACCCTTCTCCCCCCACCCCACCCCACCTTACCCCGCTACACCTTCTCCCCCCCAACACCCCTCCTTGTCTCCCCAACACCCCCCTACCCCTTCCACCCCCTACCCCACCCCTTCTCCCCCTCCCCCTACCCCTCCTCGTCTCCCCATCACCCCCCTACCCCTTCCACCCCCTACCCCACCCCTTCTCCCCCTCCCCCCCCCCCCCTCCCCCCCTCCTCCCCCCACCCCCTACCCCTTCTACCCCATCCCTACCCCTTCCACCTCCACCCCTCCCCCCCTCCCCACCTCCTACCCCTTCCACCCCCACCCCTTCTCCCTCCCCCTACCCCCCCCCCTCCACCCCCCCCTCCCCCTCCGTGGCTGAATGCAATGCAAATACACGCCGCATTCTGCCAACCAGAGAGAGAGATTTTTCCTCTCGAGGCGCAAGGAAAAGAAATTATGGTGCGAACGAACGGCACAGGAAAAGGCCATGGATATTACGGAATTTCAAAAACAAAATACGTCCGCGCACTAAAATCTTGAGACAGAAAGTTCTTATATGCAATAAAAGAGAAAAAAATACAGTTATTGCATTTTCTATGTAATGGGATACAGTTTGGGTTGTATTTGCTCTGTGTGTTCCGGGATTTATTCGAAGCCTTGCCGGAAACGGCAAAACCTTTTATTTTTTTTTTTTTTACCTTTTTTCATCTGTTTACTCTCTCTCTCTCTCTCTCTCTCTCTCTCTCTCTCTCTCTCTCTCTCTCTCTCTCTCTCTCTCTCTCTCTCTCTCTCTCTCTCTCTCTCTCCTCTCCCCTCCCCTCTCTCCCTTTCTTTCTCTCTCTTTTTTCACTCTCTTTGTTGCTATTGTTTTCATGTCCCATTAATGTCTGAACTCGATATTCCCTTTAACACTCCGTTTCACTTCCGGAATTCAATCTCTTTTCGAACAGTTTATCTGTCCGTCCCGGTCTGTTTCATGCCACTGTTCTCGCACGCCTTAAACCTCTCTTTTTCGTCATTTCTATGTACTGTCTAACACTCATGTTTTCCATTTCTCTCGCTCGCATGTTATGCACTTCTCTTTTATTCCCTATTTTTTTTAAAGGCTGTATTTCCCCCTGCGCCCTGTATCTCTCACACATTTTTTGTTTTGTTTTTGGGTACAGTACTCTATTACTTCCCCTCTCTCTTTCTGTTTGTGTCTCCGTATGTCCGTCTCTCTCTCTCTCTCTCTCTCTCTCTCTCTCTCTCTCTCTCTCTCTCTCTCTCTCTCTCTCTCTCTCTCTCTCTCTCTCTCTCTCTCTCTCTCTCTCTCTCTCTCTCTCTCTCTCTCTCTCTCTCTCTCTCTCTCTCTCTCGCTCTCCCTCTCTCTCTATCTCTCTCTATCTATCTATCTATCTATCTATCTATCTATCTATCTCATTCTCGCAATCACGCACAAGCACACAAACGCACACACACACACACACACACACACACACACACACACACACACACACACACACACACACACACACACACACACACACACACACACACACACACACACGCATATATACAGACACTTTGACAGAGCGAGAGAGGAAGAGAAGAGACGTACGGACGAGTGGACGAGTGGACGAAAGCGTATTTTTCTCTGGGTTCGAGAGGAAGAGCAAAGCAACACTCCTGGACTGTTGCAACGAAAATGCACCGTTCGGACGAAATCGTAGCAGAAACGCGTGTTTTTTAAGTACAGGTCCGGTCTCCGAAAAGGCCAATGACTACTCTGTGCGATTCATTTCTATTCGCGTCCCCCCCCCCCCTTCTGCTTCGTTAATTTGTGTATTGTTTTGTTTCGGTTCTTCTTCATTTTTCCTTCTTTTCATTCGTCGTTGCCTGACCTCCAACTCCTATTTCTCTGCTTCGTCGCTTTCGTCGTCTTCGTCGTGGTCCTCTTTCGTCTCCTTGTCCTCGTCCTTTTCATTATTATTCTATTATTTTCTCCTCCACTTCCTTCTCCCTTGTTCGTTTTTTCCCTTCTCTTCTTCTTCATTGCCTTCTACTTTCTTCCTGTTTCTTCCCTCTTCTTCCTCCTCCTATCCCCAATCCCTCTCGTCCATCCCCTCCTTCCCCTCCCATATCCTACTCCCCCTACCCCCTACCCCCTCCCTACTTCCATATCATTCTATTTTCTTCTTTCTCTCAATATTTGTCGTCTAATGAAGACATGCAAGAAGGACCAGCAAAGTGGAGAGCGTGTTGCCTGCGCTGACATTACTCCGACCTCGGTAATGACAGAGAGCCGTCTGTCCGCTTCACTAAAACTCTTCCCTCTGTGATTAATAAGACGAACCCGTGATATAATGCGATCATTACCGGCGAGTTAGAGGGACTTCATCAAAAGAATCGTCTCCGTGATTTATCTGGTTTTCGAGCGCGGTTCGTAATAAGGCTTGCTCTTTCTCTCTCTTCCTTTCCTCTCTCGTTTCTGTTTCTCTTTCTCTCTCTTTTTTTTGTTTCTCTCTTCCGTTTCGCTCTCTCGCTCTCTCTCTCTCTCTCTCTCTCTCTCTCTCTCTCTCTCTCTCTCTCTCTCTCTCTCTCTCCCCCCCCTTCCCCCCTCTCTCTCTCCCTCCCCCTCCCTCTCTTCCCCCCCTCTCTCTCTCTCTCTCTCTCTCTCTCTCTCTCTCTCTTTCTCTCTCTCTCTCTCCCTCCCTCATCCTCTCCCTCTCCCTCTCCCTCTCTCTCTATCTATCTATCTATACCTTTACCTCCCTCCTTCCCTTTCCACCTCTCTCCTCTCTCTTCTCTCCCCCTCTCTCTCTTTCTCTCTCTCCTTCCCCGGGACTAATTGTGGGTTCGGTCGGCAGCCGGACTTGACTGGTGACGGATGGCCCAGCGGGAGGGCTTTCTGTCATAGCCAGCTCCATATACCTCGGGGACGAATGCATCACTACATAGGGGGTTGAAAAGGGGGTTGAAAAGGGGGTTGAAAAGGGGGTGGAGTCGAGGGGTGGGGAGGGGAGGGGTAGGTGAGGGGAGAGGGGTAAACTTCTTGTTTATCAGGTCTGGGTTTTCAATCTCAGGCTTTCATTAGCAAGCAAACATTTTCATTATATTTGATCGCTTGCCACAACGTATTCTGTAGACGAAACACGGTGAGTGTGTGTGTGTGTGTGTGTGTGTGTACATGTGTGTGTGTGTGTGTGTGTATGTGTGTGTACGCGTGCTTGTTGCTTCCACTTCATTATTCTTCCCATTAATGACGTATTGTGCATGACGCATTACAAGTGTAATTACAGGTGTATTCATCCTTTGTTTTTATTCTCATCTGTCATTACACAAACTCAATATTGGCACCAAAAGTGATTTAGCTCTCGGGAGTTAAATTCACTTTAGGGAGTTGGTAGTTTATGATACAAAGTCATGAATGCATGGTGGTCGAAGTCGTCATGCATCCGAATGTCAAATGATGGGGTTCATGTATCAAGGTTGAGTGAGGAAAGAGAGGGACTTGGAGTCTGATAGATTGATACATAGATAGAAGGATGGGAGGACAATATGAGAGAGAGAGAGAGAGAGAGAGAGAGAGAGAGAGAGAGAGAGAGAGAGAGAGAGAGAGAATGGAGAGAAGCGAGAGGAGACGAAGATGGCTTGATAACTCGGGCGAGGTGAGAGATGGGGAGGAGAGAGAGGGAGGGAGGGAGAGAGGGAGAGAGAGAGAGAGAAGACGGAGAGAGGAGGGGGGGTGGGGAAGGGAGGGGAAGCAGGAGAGAGAGAGAGAGAGAGAGAGAGAAGGCGACAGAGAGAGAGGAAGTAGAAGAGGAGAGAAAGAAAGAGAGGGAGAGGAAGAGAAAGAAAGAAGAGAAAGAGAGGAGAAGGGGGGAAAGAAGGTGGAAAGAAGGGGAGAAAGAGAGAGAGAGGGACAGAGAGAAATAGGGGAATTCCTAAGAGATTTGTTTAGAACACACTTTGGGGAGTGTGTGCGAGTAGAGTGAGGTTGTATTATTGAAGGTTATGAGAAAGGTAAACAAAGGGAGGAGTGGAGGAAAAAAGAAAAGGTGGAA
>NW_028234429.1:3753091-3755591 GCF_977035675.1 Penaeus japonicus
CTTGCAATGCAAACATAGGGGCGAGCACATGCATGCGTTCAGGCCACGATTATTATATCAATTACAGTCATTTAAGATTATTTTGATGAAGTGCTGCGATATACTTGATATACACAAAATGCTATGACAACAGTTAGAATATCTAGCGAACGAAAACAGGAGTGAAATATGAATAGATGAATAGATAGATGGATAGATAGATAGAAAGATGGATAGACAGATAGATATATAGATAGATAAACAGATAGACAGATAGATAGATAGATACATAGAAAGATATATAGACAGATAGATATATAGATAGATAGACAGATAGAAAGATAGATAGACAGATAGATAGATACATAGACAGATAGACAGATAGATAGACAGCTAACGAAAAGGCACTGAAAGCAAAGCATAGCGTCCTTGTTAATTAACCAGTATATAAAAACCAACTTACATCTTACATACATCATAACAAATAAAAACAAAAAGAATAAACGAATACATAGAAAAACAAAAAAAAACAAAAAAACAAAAAAACCTGCAAACAACACAACATGTCCCTGTTCACCTTCGATCACCGTCGTTGTTTGTCCAGGTAAATTCAAATCTCTTGCACGCCTGATGGAATTTATATCAAGGGCTATTAATTATCGAAGAGTGACGCTAATGTTGATTGATAGGTCCTCTCCATGCATAGAAATCATGCACATGACATCCACACGAGGGGAGGGAACGGCAGTGTCGGTACAGTGATGTATCTTCTTATTTTTTTTTTTTTTTTTTTTCTTCTTCTTCTTTTTCACACCATTTCTTAGAGTGCTTTTACGTGATGATAACGAGGGTGATGAGTATCATCATTATGTCATCATTGTTATCATAATAATAATGATGATTATAAAAACAACAATGATAATGATAACAATGATGATAATGGTAATCATCATCATCATAAATGTAATGGTTATGGTAATGATGATGATAATTATAATAATAGAAAGGATGATAACTATGATGATAGTTATAATGTTAATGATAATGATAATGATGATAATAATGATAAAGATAATAATAATGGTTATAATGATAATGATAATAATAATGATAATGATAATAATAATGATGATAACCGTGCTGATGATATTGATAGCAAATATGATAATTATTATAATAGTAATAATATCGATGATAAAGATAGTATGATAATGGTAATAATGATAATAATAATAATGATAATAAAAATAAAAAACAATGATAATGATAATAATAAAAATAATAATAATGATGATGATGATAATGATAGTAATAATAATGATAATAATAATAATAATAATAATAATAATAATAATGATAATAATAATAATAATAATGATAATGATAATAATAATAATAATTGTGATAATAACAATAATGATAATAATAATAATGTTTATAATGATAATAATAATAATAACAATAATAATAATAATAATAATAATAATAATGATAATGATAGTAATAATAATAGTAATAGTAATAATAATAATATTAATAATAATAATGAAAATAATAATAATAATAATATAATAATAATAATGATAATAATAAGAAGAAAGTAATAATAATGATAATAATAAGAAGAAAGTAATAATAATAATAATAATAATAATAATAATAATAATAATAATAATAATAATAATAATAATAATAATAATAATGATAAGAAGAAGAAGAAGAAGAAGAATGATAATAAGAATAATAATGAAGATGATAATAATAATGATAAGAAGAAGAAGATGATGAAGAATGATAATAATAATAATAATAATAATAATAATGATGATGATAAGAAGAAGAAGATGATGAAGAATGATAATGATAATAATAATAATAATAATAATAATAATAATAATAATAATAATAATAATAATAATAATAATAATAATAATTATAGTAACAATGATAATAATAATAATGATAATAATAATAATAATAATGATAAAAATAATAATAATAAAAAATATGATAATACCAATAATGATAATAATAATAATGATAATAATAATAAAATTACTACTAATAATAATAATCATAATAATAATAATAATAATAATAATAATAATAATAATAATAATAATAATAATGATAATAATAATAATAATAATAATGATATAATGATAATAATAATAGTAATACTAATGATAATGATAATAATAATGATAAGAAGAAGAAGAAGATGATGAAGAATGATAATAATAATAATAATAATAATGATAATAATAATAATAATAATAATAATAATAATAATAACAATAGTAACAATGATAATAATAATAATGATAATAATAAAAATATTGGCTATAACAATGATTATTATTATTATTATTAACATTATAATAATAATGATAATGATAATGATATCAATAATAATGATAATAATGATAATAATAATAATAATGATAATAAGTATAATAGTAATAATGATAATAATAATAATAATGATAATAATAATAATAATAATAATAACAACAACAAC
>NW_028234429.1:3768091-3770591 GCF_977035675.1 Penaeus japonicus
TCCAAAGTCTAATTTGTGTTCGCGGTCCCTCAGAATAAGGGGAAGGATATTATTATTAAACATTTTTATACTTAATCGATTAATGTCCATTAGATATCTATATAATTTTCCAAATCAACGAATCCTCAACATATGAGAAGTGATAAAGTTAATCAACCGCAAATTCATTAAAGATTTCTAGCATGAATTCTAGGGATTGATTTTGTACCCGCGATCCCTTTGAATGTTGCCAGGTACATGTCTCATAAGACTTTCAATCAGTCTGCTTCTTTTGTTTTTTGTTTTTTTCCTTCATGAATAATTTAATCTCTGATATCTATACATATTTTATGATAATCAGCGACCGCCATTAAAATATCCTGAAATAATTATGTGCCAGCAGTCTCTTTGAAAGAAGTGGGGGATGTTCTTTCATTTTCGTTCAGCCTTTCTTCATAATTGATGATCTTCCTCCGATTTTCAAACACATTTTTAAACAATCTTACACCTTTTTACAGAAAAAAAGTAATGGATTTAGCCTTAGAGTGAAGGCATTCCCGCTCGAATTATTATTTTTTTTTTTTTTTCCATTCTTTTCTTCATTATTTTCATTTCTTCATCATTGTTCTCTGTTTGATATCTCCTCCGTAATGAATCTTCTCCCTTTGATGTTTACGTAAACATTTCTATTCCAAGTCAATAAATTGCCAATATATAAGACAAACCGATGATGGAAATTATTATTATCATTAGTCTAGTCAGTTGGAATTGTCTTATTCTGATATTTGCATACATATAATTTCACAAGCAAGGAACCTTCTGTAAAATTATAATCAATAAAACAAAAATGATAATGGATTAAACAAACTGTATTCCGTCCAATCTTTCTCTCTCTCTCTCTCTCTCTCTCTCTCTCTCTCTCTCTCTCTCTCTCTCTCTCTCTCTCTCTCTCTCTCTCTCTTTCATTTTTCACCTTTTGTCATTTGGCAAGGAATTTGAGCAATAAATACATAAGACTTGTCAGTAATGAACGAAAATTCAGTCTGACGAGTGCAGTTCCTCATCCCTGGATTGTTTATGTGCCCGCGGTCGCTTGAATTTTTTTCTCTTTCTTTTTTTTTTATTATCTAGATCTCAATTGATTCTTCGACTATAACATGCATCAACATACACACAACATATGATATTGCCAAGAATGAAAATAAAGGCATGGATAAATCAAGAGTATAGTGTCTGTCAGTCCGGGATTGTTTATGTGCTCGCGGTCTCTCGGAATGGAGGTTTTAGAGCATCGCGACGGATTAGCCGCATTGCAGAATTGTTGCAAATCTCCACGTCCCTTGGCTTGGCGCCGTAAACACACACACACACACACACACACACACATTTGCCCTTCGAACTGAAGAATTAAAAGGGATGGAACGATAAAAATCCTTTTGTCTGATTCTCCTTTTTTTCGAAAATGTTTTTTTTTTTCCATCGTGTTAGGAAGGAAAAAGGAATGTTATACTTGTTTTCCTTTTTCTTTTTTCTTTATATTAGTTTTAGGAAAAGGTCGAGTGCTCTACTTGAGATGTATCCTCTCAAGTAAACGATAGAATTAATGTATTCCTGACGAGTAATTAATTCAATCGTCATAGACCCTAACATGGTCGTGTAGGCTAGGGTGGTAGAGGGAAGGAGAGAGAAAGGAGAGAAGGAGAGAGAAAGGAGGGAAGGAGAGGGAGGAAGAGAGACATGTAGGACAAAGGAGAGAAAAGAGGGGGAGGGAGAAATGGAGGGGATGAGGAAGAGGGAAAGGGCGAGGATAAGCGAGAGGGAAAATGAGAAAGAAAGAGAGAGAGGTCTTTTCTCTGTCCTACTTATCTTCTCCTCTCTCTCTCTCTCTCTCTCTCTCTCTCTCTCTCTCTCTCTCTTTTCTTCTTCTTCTTTCTCTCTTTCTCTTCGACGAAGGAGGAAAGGAGGGAAGGAATAGATGGAGGGGGGGTTAGGGATTCTCAGTTCTTGTGTCCTTCCCTTCTCCACTCATCTTTCCTCTTTCCCCTCCGTTCATTTTCCTCTCCTCTACCCCCTCCTCCCCCTTCCCTCTCTCCCCTCGCCTCTTTTCCTCCCCTCGTTCATATATCTCCCCCTCTACCCTTCAATTTGCGCCCTGTTGAATCTCCTCCCCCTCCGTATGCGCGCACGCGCGTGTATGTGTGTATGCGTGTGTGTGTGTGTGTGTGTGTGTGTGTGTGTGTGTGTGTGTGTGTGTGTGTGTGTGTGTGTGTGTGTGTGTGTGTGTGTGTGTGTGTGTGTTCGAGAGTAGGATAATAACGTTTGATTAATTGTGATATAATTGTTACTACCCAATCATTTCTAGAACGGATTCCTAAATCCCCGATATTTCTAACACGCAGTATCATCAATAAAAGCTAAACTTGGTTTTAAGTATGATACGCGAATATATCATTAATCACAAGTTCTACTGATTCCACTTTCTCTATATGATTGTTTCCATATTTACATTATTTAAAAACAT
>NW_028234429.1:3821840-3826840 GCF_977035675.1 Penaeus japonicus
TCCCCTCCACCGCCCTACCCCGCCCCTCCCCCTCCTCCTCCCCCTCCTCCTCCTCCTCCTTTTCTTTCTCCTCCTCCTCCTCCTGCTCTTCCTCCTCTTTCTATTCGTCCTCCTCCTCTTTCTCTTCTCCCCCTCCCCCTCCCCCTCCTCCTCCTCTTCCTTAACTCCCTCATCCTCTTCCTCCTCCTCCTCCTCCTCCTCCTTTTCTTTCTCCTCCTCCTCCTCCTCCTCCTCCTGCTCTTCCTCCTCTTTCTATTCGTCCTCCTCCTCTTTCTCTTCTCCCCCTCCCCCCCCTCCCCCTCCTCCTCCTCCTCCTCTTCCTTAACTCCCTCATCCTCTTCCTCCTCCTCCTCCTCCTCCTTTTCTTTCTCCTCCTCCTCCTCCTCCTCCTCCTCCTCCTGCTCTTCCTCCTCTTTCTCTTCGCCCTCCCCCTCTCTTCTCTTCTCCCCCTCTCCCCTTCCCCTCCTCTCCTCTTCCTTAACTCCGCGTTCATCCTCTTCTCTCCCTCTCCTCCTCTCCTCCTCCTTTTCTTTCTTCCTCCTCCTCCTCCTCCTCCTCCTAGCTCTTTGTTTTTGGGGTTGTGGGGGTTGTGGGGGCTCTTACCTCCTCTTTCCTATTCGATTCCTCCTCCCTCCTCTTCCTCTTCTCCCCCTCCTCCTCCCCCCTCCCCCCCCTCCCCCTCCTCCTCCTCTTCCTTAACTCCCTCATCCTCTTCCTCCTCCTTTTCTTTCTCCTCCTCCTCCTCCTCCTCCTCCTGCTCTACCTCCCCTTTTTATTCGTCCACCTCCTCTCTCTCCTCCCCCCCCCTTCCCCTTCCCCTCCCCCTCCTCTTCCTCTTCCTTAACTCCCTTATCCTCTTCTTCCTCACCCTCCCCCTTCCCCTCCCCCTCCTCCTCCTCCTCCTCTTCCTTAACTCCCACATTCTTTTCCTCCTCCTCCTCCTGCTTTTCCTCCTCTTTCTATTCGTCCTCCTCTTCTCTCTACCCCTCCCTCCTCCTCCTCCTCCTCCTCCTCCTCCTCCTCCTCCGCAATGCAAACGCCTCCGAGAATGATTCGAAACGATATAATGCAAGACTTTATATGTGCAACTTTTATGTACGTAATAAAAGCTCGTCCCCGGCTTAAGACCTGGCGCGGAGAATGCGAAGATATTGCGAAGGCGAGGCGCGGGGGGAAGGTGGGGGAAGGAGGAGGGGGGGGCGGGGGGCTCGAGGTTCCCGCCCGCGATTAGGGGTCGCTGCCCCCGACGCCCCCCTTTCTGTTGAGGTCTTTGATAGCTTATGTTGTTGTTTTTGTTTTGTTTTTGTTGTTGTTGTTGTTATTCCGTCCTCTCCTACCGGACCTCCTTCAATTCCTTTCAGTCCCTCTCTCAATCCCACTTCAACTCTCTTCAACACTCCATCAATCTCCCATCAACACTCTTTTAATCCCGTATCAACACCCCTTCATCCCCCTTCAACACCCCTTCAACATCCCGTATCAACACCCCTTCATCCCCCTTCAAAACCCCTCCAACACCCCCTTCATCCCTCTTCAACACCCCTCCAACACCCCCTTCATCCCCCTTCATTACCCTCCTTCCTCCCCCTTCATCCCCCTTTCAACACCCCTTCACCCCCCTCCAACACCCCCCTTCCTCCCCCTTCAACACCCCTCCAACACCCCCTTCCTCCCCCTTCAACACCCCTCCAACACCCCTTCACCCCCCTCCAACACCCCCTTTCCTCCCCTCACTTTCCAACACCCCCTTCAACACCCTCCCAACACAAACCCCTTCACCCCCCCTCCCCCCTTCATCCCCTTTCCTCCCCCTTCGTCCCCCTTCCTCCCCCTTCACACCCCCTTCCTCCCCCACCCTTTCCATACCAAGGTGGATGGGGTGGTTGGGGTGATTTAGGGGTTGGATGGGGGGGGGGGGATTGTGCACACACCCCTTCAACACCCTCCTTCAATCCCCGACGCCCTCCGTTGATCAACACCCCCTTCATCCCCCTTCAACACCCTCCTTCCTCCCCCTTCCTCCCCCTTCAACACCCCTTCCTCCCCCTTCAACACCCCTTTCAACATCCCCCTTCACACCCCCTTCATTCCCCTTCACCACCCCTCCAACACCCTCCTTCAATCCCCGACGCCCTCCGTTGATCAACTCCCTCGGCGTCCCAGAGGACCTCGCCCGCGCGTGACCTGACTCGCCATTTGGAGAAGACACTCACCCTCGAGATACTAGCAAAGCTTACGACTCGAGTGTTGCATTGAGATAGATTGCGAGGGGGCTCGAGTGATATCCCCTTCCTCCTTATCCCCTCCAGTTGTTGTTGTTGTTGTTGTTTTTTGTTGTTGTTTGTTTTTTTTTCTTTCCCTTTTCCTCCATCATCCGTCAAGTCTTCTTTCCCCCTTTCCCCCTCCCCCTCCCCCTCCCCCACCACCTCTTATCACTTCCACTTCCTCTCGACCGCATGTCTTTCTTCCCCTCGTCTTCTTACAGTTGGACTCCCCCCCCCCCACCACCACCCCACAGTTCCTTTCCCCTCGCACCACCGAACTCTTCATCCCCCCTCCCCCATCCCCTCACCAGTCCTTCCCTCTCCTACTCCCTCCCCTCCCATCTCTCTCTCTCGTCTCTCCCTCCCCGCTCCTCTCTCTTCTCTCTCTCTCCATCCTCTCCTCTCCTCCTCTCCCTCTCTCTCTCTCGCTTCTTCTTTTCTCACTCTCCTCTCTCGCTCTCTCCTCTTTCCCTCTCTCTCTCGCGTCTCTCCTCTCTCTCTCCTCTCACTATCTCAATCTCTCTCTCGGGGTCTCTCTCTCACTCTCTTCCCTTTCTCCGCATCGCTCTCTCCCTCCTCTCCTCTCTCGTCCTCAGCTCTTCTCCGCTCTCTCTCTCATCGCTCTCGCTCTCTCTCGCTCGTCTCTCCCTCCTGCTCTCTCACTCTGTCGCTGTCTCTCTCTCTCTCCGCTCTCTCTCTTCTCTTCACTCTTTCGCTGTCTCTCTCCTCTCCTCTCCTCGCTCGGGTCTGCTCTCCTCTCCTCGCTCGGCTCTCCTCTCTTCTTCCTACCTCTTCATACTCTATCGGGTGCTCTCCTCTCTCTCTCTCTCTCTCTCTCTCTCTCTCTCTCTATCTCTCTCTCCTTTCTCCCTTCCTTCCCCTCCCCTCCTCGCCTCCGCCCACCTACACTCACATCCCCCAACCCGTCCTCGCCCCCCCTCCCCCTCCTCCCCCCCGGCCGAACTCCTTGCCCGCGGGGTAAGCAAGGCTACGGAAAATAATCTCGGTATTTACGCAGGGTCGCCGAGCTGCTGTCGGTAGAGGTAGAGTCAGGGCGGAGCGGCGGGGCGGCCGGCGGGCAGCATTATTATTCTTGGGGGTGGGCGGGTGGGTGTGGGTGTGGGTGGGTGGGGGTAGATTGGGGTAGACATATCTAGAGGGGGGGAGGGGTAGTACTATGAGTACATAGGGTTATGAGAGGAGGAGGAGGGGGGCTCAATGGGATGGGGGAGAGGGGGCGTGGGTTGGGGTTGGGGGGGTGGGGGCTGGGTACAGGACCAGTTAGGATGGAGGAAAACAGCAAACAGGCTCCCCCTTTTGCGAAGGAAAATTCATATTTTTGAGATATTTTTGTGGTCGGATTCAGGAGAAGGAAATGGATATACGAGAAGTCGTATGTCGCAGGTGTCCTCGCATTTACTAAAGTTGTTTGAGATATTTTAATCCATTTATTCCCAAAAGACAGGACAAAAATCTAGCGTCACTTTCTCCACTTTCCGTTAAACTCCAATAAATAGATAAATGTGATTTTTTTTTTCTCATATAAAATAGGTCGACATTTATTATAACGGATTGTGATTCCGATTCGTTTTTTCTTATGAATGCACCATCAAATTTTCAAAATGAATGTATTCCAACCAAACCAAACTACATCCGACCCAAAAGGAATGACACATCGGTTAAATTTTATTCGGTTTATGAAAATTAAAGGAGAGAGACGAAGGGAAAGATTTTTGAATCGCTTTCTCGTTTGTCATTCTCTGCAAAGGGATACATTGTTCTCATTCTATTCCATTTTGTAGAGTTATTTTATTTTTTGTGATTTTTCCCTTCATATATATGTATATATATATATATATATATTATATATATATATATCATTAATAACATATTATATATATATATAGATATATATATTATATTATATACGAGTCTATAAATCTCGGATATAGTGTATAATATATATATGAATAAAGGGTATATATATATAGATCTATAAGTATAATTATATATATATATATATATACATATATATTGATTGCTCTGTGCGTTGGTGTGTGTGTGTGGGTGTATGTACTGTATATATGTATGTATGTATGTATGTATGCATGTATGTATGTAAATATATCATGTATGCTCATGTATGTAGACTAGATGTATGCTATGTCATGATATGCATGTATCACTGAGATGTATTTTACTGTATTGGCAATATATTAACGTTGTAATAATGTGTTTATGTGATTGTGATGATGATGATTGTTATCATTGTCATCATCAATAATGTTGGTGTTGTTATTATTGATATTGTTATGATCATTGAATCAATAAATGTTGCTAATCTCGTTGCAATAGCCACCCCATTCTACTGGGTAGTTATTCTCTTTTGTGGTCAGCACTCTATCATATTCTACGATGCTTAATAAATAAAGAAAAGAAGCAGAACAAAGTACAAAAGTACTAAAATCTGCCGTTCTTCCATGAAAAACAAAGTGATTTCCCACGCAAACTATATTCACTCGAGTTAATTGAGTTTCATAAAGGAGCAGATTTTTAAAGCTGAGATGAAATTAAAAATCTGCGGATAAAAACTTAGCATTGTCATATACCGATTTATATTTAGTTTGTATTGTGCGTACGTTGACTGACACGGTTCAATATGTCTGTAATTGTGTCTTTGTGTGTGTGTGTGTGTGTGTGTGTGTGTGTGTGTGTGTGTGTGTCTTTGTGGGGGTG
>NW_028234429.1:3834340-3836840 GCF_977035675.1 Penaeus japonicus
AGTGGCCCTTGCCCTCCTTTCCCTCTCCTCCTCCTCCTCCTCTTCCACCTCCTCCTCCTTCTCCCCCTCCTCTCTTCTCCTCCTCTCTTTCATCTCCTCTTCCATCACTTGTTTTTCTATCTACACCCTCTCCTCATTTTCCTCACCGCCTCTTCTCTTCTCTCTCTCATCATCTCTTATCATCCTTGGTTCTTTCCTCCCTCACCCTCTCCTCATTTCCCTCATCACCCCCCACCCCCCTCCCTCCTCCTCCCTCCTCCTCTCCTCTCCCATCCGTTATCTTCCGTGGCTCCTTCCCGTCGCTAACAAGCCCCTCTCCTTCCGTCCTTCAAAATAATTTTGATTTAGCGGTGCAGGACCGACAGCCGGGATGCGGGAACACACAATTTTAGAATTTCATTTTTTTACTCTCATTACATTTTCATTAGTAATGGTGTTTTGTGGTCCTTATTATCATCATGGTTATTGATATTAGCAGCTATATTAGTATAGGTGCTAGTAGTACTGTTAGAATTAGTATCAGGACTTGTTGAATTTAAATAGTTGTGTTGATGTGATTACCGTTATTCTATCTTTATTATTTCTGTGTTGTTACGTTATTATACAATTTTCACTATTTTTGTTATACTTATTGTTAATATCATCTGTAGTATAATTGTCATTTTTGTCCTACTTCCAACACTATCACTATAATTAATTACAGTCAATATTATTATTGATAAGGATTAACAAATGCTAATGTAATATTAATTGTATTTATTACTTCCATTATTGTTATAGAAAACACAACACAGAAGCATTAGATGACATATTGATAATCAAACTCTGTATTTTTTATTTCTAAGCTGATCTCTATGGCTCATATAACACCCAGTCCTGCAGACAAATCCTACTAATTCCTTGATAACCCCAAGAGCATTAATAATCCTACATCAAATATTGGAGTTAATACAGCAATGTCTTCAGTAACCGACAAAAGTTGTTTTTTTTCGGTTTACAAGCATAAATATATTCCTATCCTTCCAATCACTAAATAAATAACTTCTGCACTTTTACCCTTTATCCTAAAACAAACAACAAACCGAAATATCAACTAATACATAATAAAATCCGAATCTCCATAAAAAAAAAATACAGACATAATAGGAAGCATTTTCAGCCCGTAGTACATCCTGAAATCCGCAGAGGGAAGGAGGAAATACGGGAGATGCTGCGTTCGCGCCATCCCCGGAGGAAGATAAACCAGATGATTAAAACGAACAGCTTCCACAGGACGAAAGTGCTGGGAAGATGCAGCGGGTATACGACCTTATGCGAGATGTAAGATTCCTGTGAGGTCGGAGAGGGAGAAAAGGAGAGAGGGAGACAGGAAGAGCATGGGTGGGAGGGAGGGAGACAAGGATGGAGAGAGAGAGAGAGGGAGACAAGGATGGAGAGAGAGAGGAGAGGAGAGAGAGAGAGAGAGAGAGAGAGAGAGAGAGAGAGAGAGAGGGAGGGAGAGAGAGAGAGAGAGAGAGAGAGAGAGAGAGAGAGAGAGAGAGAGAGAGAGAGAGAGAGAGAGAGAGAGAGAGAGAGAGAGAGAGAGAGAGAGAGAGAGAGAGAGAGAGAGAGTGTAAGGATTGCCTTTAGGATACGTCTGATCTAGTTCCTCGTAGGGTGTCATGTCCAGACCTCCATCGGCGTAAGGAAGCGCCTCTCGAGTGAAATCCTGCCGTCAAGGACATCCATACGCGTCGCGTCTTGGGATTTTAAGACAAATTGCATTTTCTCTCTGAGGTAATGCAAGATTCCAGTGGAAATCCTTCAAGCCAGTTGATCAGAGAAAGTTATGCTGGTGGAGCGGGAATACTTGATTTGGAATAGAGAGAGAGGGAAATTCCGTCGCTGTCTCAGATTCCAGAATGGTCTTGTCTGGAGAGACATGTGCGTGATTTCCCTGGATAAAGAGGCTGAAGTCTATTTGCTGCTCAGATTTCCACTGAATTAATACTAGGCATAAGAGGCAAGAGCGCTCGTGTGTGTGTTTTTTCATAGACGCTTTTATTGCTTTACATGCTGGGTCAATTTGCCTCCATGCAGCATCATGGGAAAATAGCATCACAGATAATTCAAGGATGACTTCCCTTGCCAATAACTCGTACGTGAAATCAGCCACGTTATCCTCGAAGTACTGGACGTGTTAACATAGATAGAGTCCTACATATCCTCAGTGCTGATAGGTTCCAATAATGCAATTAGCGCTTCGTTTGAAGCGTTCGAACACAGTGTCGGATTCAGTGTTAAGGGAAACACGAAGGTGACATGTGCTTGTGAATTGCGAGCGTGTCTGAAACTCTAGCGCTGACAGTGGCATTGGCAAAGACAAGGGAAGGAACGACCGGGAGGGCCCTGTGACACCAGCACCAGACGGGGGTGCTCGGGTGCTGGCGAATTAAATGGAATTTCTTCCCCGATAGCTTCATCTGCAGTTTGTCGATGACTAAAGCCCGGCTCTATGGAT
>NW_028234429.1:3841840-3844340 GCF_977035675.1 Penaeus japonicus
ATAGCGGACAGAGAAAGCACACAAAAGCAAAGCAAACAAAGCAAGGAAAGCAAAAACAAAAAAACACAAAAATAAAAAAAAATCCAAGCAGACTTGCACGAGCTAAACGGCCACAGAAGCTGTCCTGGGTTGTCTCTCTCGAAGACGGAATGAAGTTTGGTTTTGAAGTTGTGTCTCAGGAGGCCGGGCTTCGTCAGCAAGGGGGGGGGGGGAGCGAGTCAGCAAGGGGGGTGGGGGAGTGAGCGAGTCAGCAAGGGGGGGTGGGGGGAGGGAGCGAGTCAGCGAGAAAGAGAGGGAGGAGAAAAGGGAAAGTAGAAGAGGGAAAGAGAGGGGGGGGAGGGAGCGAGTCAGCAAGGGGGGATGGGGGAGTGAGCGAGTCAGCAAAGGGGGAGGGGGGGAGTGAGCGAGTCAGCAAGGGGGGGTGGGGGAGTGAGCGAGTCAGCAAGGGGGGGTGGGGGAGTGAGCGAGTCAGCAAGGGGGGGGGGAAGTGAGCGAGTCAGCAAGGGGGGGTGGGGGAGTGACCGAGTCAGCAAAGGGGGGGAGAGAGCGAGTCAGCAAGGGGGGGGGGGGGGAATGAGCGAGACAGCAAGGGGGGGAAGGAGTGAGCGAGTCAGCAAGGGGGGGTGGGGAGTGAGCGAGATTGCGTGTCAGTCAGCAAGGGGGGATGGGGGAGTGAGCGAGTCAGCAAGGGGGGGGAGTGAGCGAGTCAGCAAGGGGGGGGGGGAGTGAGCGAGTCAGCAAGGGGGGGGAGTGAAGTGAGAGTGTCAGCAAGGGGGGGTGGGGGAGTGAGCGAGTCAGCAAGAGGGGGGAGTGAGCGAGTCAGCAAGGGGGGGGGGGGGGGAATGAGCGAGTCAGCAAGGGGGGGGAAGGAGTGAGCGAGTCAGCAAGGGGGGGTGGGGAGTGAGCGAGTCAGCAAGGGGGGGGGGGGGGGCGAGCGAGGCAGCAAGGGGGGGGAAGGAAGTGAGCGAGTCAGCAAAGGGGGGGGGGGAGGGAGCGAGTCAGCAAGGGGGACTGGGGAGTGAGCAAGTCAGCAAGGGGGATGGGGAGTGAGCGAGTCAGCAAGGGGGGGGGGGGGGGAGCGAGTCAGCAAGCGGGGGGGTGGGGAGTGAGCGAGTCAGCAAGGGGGGGGGGGGGGGTGAGCGAGTCAGCAAGGGGGGGGGGGAGTGAGCGAGTCAGCAAGGGGGGGGAGTGAAGTGAGAGTGTCAGCAAGGGGGGGTGGGGGAGTGAGCGAGTCAGCAAGAGGGGGGAGTGAGCGAGTCAGCAGGGGGGAGGGGGGGGAGTGAGCGAGGTCTGAGCGCACACTGGAATTCAACGCGAGAACAGCGGGACGTTAATAAATGATAAATAAGTCAATAAATAAGTTAAGAGGGTTGGTTCTGCTGTGTGAAATGATTTAGAGGCTTCTGGGAACGTTTACATGGGAAGTGCTTGTTTGTTACATTAATTGGGGTTTCCGGGGATCGTGTTGTTGTTGCCTTTTAATAAAAAAAAAAAATAATAATAAAATAAAAAAAAGTTTACAGGGGTTGCTGTGTCTATGGGAATTGATGGAGAGGTTTCAAGGATCAGTACCAGGGATGAATTTACTAAGGTGTTCGGATATTCTGTGTAAACCGAATATATTTAAGGTTTCCGACAGTCTTGAAGTGTTTTAAGAAGAAATGGTGAGGTTTCCGGAGTTGCGATATATGGGTGGAAATGATCAAGACGTCTACGTGATAATTAACCGAGGTTCTCGGATTTGTTATGAAGTAACAATTAACAGAAGATTTTAGGGAGGTTGAAAAAGGGGGGATAATAACTTCAGTTTAAGGGTGTGTGTGAGAGCGAAAGAGTAATCAAACTATTTCACTTTAATCCCTCCCTCATCTCCCTTATTTTTTTTTAATGTCCTAATCCCTTCCCCTCCCTCTCAGTCCCCCTCCCCACCCTCTCCCTCGTTCTCCCCTCTCACCTTCCTCTCCTACTTTATCCCTTATCCCTCCCTCTCTAACTCTTCGTCCATCTCCCTCCCTCACTTTTTTTCTCTCTCTCTTCCCCTCCCCTACCCTTCCTAATCTCCCTCTCCATCCCCCTCCCTCCTTTTTTTCTCTCTCTCTCCTCCCTTCCTTCTCCCTTCCACACCTCCCTCTCCGCCCCCTTCCCTCCCTCTCCTTTTCTCCCCCCTTTCCTCACCTTCTCCCCACCTCCCTCCCTCTCCTTTATCCCCCCCCCCTTTCCTCACCTTCTCCCCCCACCCCCTTTCCCCCTTCATTCATTATCTTAAGCATCCAACTTTCAACTTTCTTATCGATACTCAATGGAACGAGAAGGAGGGAGAAGAGAGAAGGAAAGAGAAAGGAATAGAGGAAGGAAGGAGAAGAGAGGAAGGGAATGGCGGACCGCCTGGGGCGAAGTGCCGAGAACGGAAGGGCAAAGAACAACACCAAGGGAAAAAGAGGAAGGAAGGATTGGAAGGAAAAACGAAAGAGAGTAGGGAGAGAAGGAAGGGAAAAAAAAA
>NW_028234429.1:3874340-3879340 GCF_977035675.1 Penaeus japonicus
GTGAGTGCTGACTCATAAGTGCCGACTCGTGAGTGTTGACTCATGAGTGCCGACTCGTGATTGCCGACTCATGGGTGCTGACTCGGGAGTGCCGACTCATGAGTGCCGACTCGTGAGTGCTGACTCGTGAGTGCTGACTCATGAGTGCCGACTCGTGAGTGCTGACTCGTGAGTGCTGACTCATGAGTGCCGACTCGTGAGTGCTGACTCATGAGTGCTGACTCGTGAGTTCCGACTCGTGAGTGCTGACTCATGAGTGCCGACTCGTGAGTGCCGACTCGTGACTGCTGACTCGTGACTGCTGACACATGAATGCCGACTCGTGACTGCTGACTCGTGACTGCTGACACATGAATGCCGACTCGTGAGTGCTGACTCGTGAGTGCTGACTCGTGAGTGATGACTCGTGACTGCTGACACATGAATGCCGACTCGTGAGTGCTGACTCGGGAGTGCTGACTCGTGAGTGCCGACTCGTGACTGCTGACTCGTGACTGCTGACTCGTGACTGCTGACTAATGAGTGCCGACTCGTGATTGCTGACTCGTGACTGCTGACTCGTGAGTGCCGACTCGTGAGTGCTGACTCGTGACTGCTGACTCGTGAGTGCTGACTCGGGAGTGCTGACTCGGGAGTGCTGACTCGTGAGTGCTGACTCGTGAATGTTGACTCGTAACTGCTGACACATGAGTGCCGACTCATGAGTGCTGACTCGTGAGTGTCTATCTGTCTGTGCTGACTCTAACTCTGAGCTTGGTCCTTACCCACCACGGTGCCCAGCGAAGGCAGTGACCGCCAGGCGACAGCGGAAACTCACGAGCTTGGACGGGGCTCGATCTGCCGACCACGGGGATGCGAGGTCGACGCGTTGCCACTGTACTAGCCGAACGGCGTGTGATGATAACAAGAATGATGATGATGATGGTGATGATGGTGATGGTGATGGTGATGGTGATGATGATGATGATGACGGTGATGGTGATTGTGATGGTGATGGTGATGATGATGATGGTGATGGTGATGATAATGATGATGGTGATGATGATGATGATGCTGGTGGTGGTGATGGTGATGATGATGATGATGAGGAGGAGGAGGAGGAGGAAGATTATCATTATCATCTTAGCAATGAGATTATATTATAATTATTAATAGTAATTATAAGTATAATAAGTATTAACAGTGACAATCACAATAATGCTTATAATGATATTTAAGATAATAACAGTGATGATAATGATGGCAATGATGCTAATGATGATAATGAAAATGATGATAATAGTGATGATAACAAAAAAACATAATGATGATAATGATAATCACAATGCAACAATAATAGTAATCATAATGATAACAATAGTGATATTGATAAGGAAAAAATAAGAATATAAGGATAATGATAAAAATGATGATAATGAGGATGATAAGGATGACAATAATAACAGTAATGATGATGGTAAAGATAATGAAAGTAATAGTAAAAATAATAATGATAGTGATGGTAATGATAATGATAATGATATCAATAGTAATGTTTTTGTTGATATTATTATTATTATTACCCTTTTATTACCCTTTTATTACCCCTATTCATTATAATGATAATGCAGATAATAGAGTTTCTGCAAAATGATGAGTCGAGAGAGCATAATAATGCAAATATATTCCGCTATAAGCACGAAACAAGGAACCATTGTTGCATGTGCAATTGCGCTCCACGGGAAGCATTATCCATTAAAATATGAAACGAAGAAGAAAAAGAGAAAAACCCGAGAAAGAGGGAAAAAGAGAAAGACAAAATATGAAACGAAGAAGAAAAAGAGAAAACCCGAGAAAGAGGGAAAAAAAAGAGAAAGACAAAATATGAAACGAAGAAGAAAAGAGAAAAACCCGAGAAAGAGGGAAAAAAAGAGAAAGAGACAAAATATGAAAAGAAGAAGAAAAAGAGAAAACTCGAGAAAGAGGGAAAAAGAGAAAGACAAAAAATGAAACGAAGAAGAAAAGAGAAAAACCCGAGAAAGAGGGAAAAAAAAGAGAAAGACAAAATATGGAACGAAGAAGAAAAGGGAAAACCCGAGAAAGAGGGAAAAAAAAGAGAAAGACAAAATATGAAACGAAGAAGAAAAAGAGAAAAACCCGAGAAAGAGGGAAAAAGAGAAAGACAAAATATGAAACGAAGAAGAAAAGAGAAAAACCCGAGAAAGAGGGAAAAAAAAGAGAAAGACAAAATAGGAAACGAAGAAGAAAAAGAGAAAAACCCGAGAAAGAGGGAAAAAAAAAGAGAAAGACAAAATATGAAACGAAGAAGAAAAGAGAAAAACCCGAGAAAGAGGGAAAAAAAAGAGAAAGACAAAATATGAAACGAAGAAGAAAAAGAGAAAAACCCGAGAAAGAGGGAAATAAAAGAGAAAGACAAAATATGAAACGAAGAAGAAAAGAGAAAACCCGAGAAAGAGGGAAGAAGAGAAAGACAAAATATGAAACGAAGAAGAAAAAGAGAAAAACCCGAGAAAGAGAGAGAAAAAAAGAGAAAGACAAAATATGAAACGAAGAAGAAAAAGAGAAAACCCGAGAAAGAGGGAAAAAAAAGAGAAAGACAAAATATGAAACGAAGAAGTAACAAAAAAACCCGAGAAAGAGGGAAAAAGAGAAAGACAAAATATGAAACGAAGAAGAAAAGAGAAACTCCGAGAAAGAGGGAAAAAAAAGAGAAAGACAAAATATGAAACGAAGAAGAAAAAGAGAAAAACCTGAGAAAGAGGGAAAAAAAAGAGAAAGACAAAATATGACACGAAGAAGAAACAAGAAAAACCCGAGAAAGAGGGAAGAAGAGAAAGACAAAATATGAAACGAAGAGAAGAAAAAGAGAAAAACCCGAGAAAGAGGGAAAAAAAGAGAAAGACAAAATATGAAACGAAGAGAAGAAAAAGAGAAAAACCCGAGAAAGAGGGAAAAAAAAGAGAAAGACAAAATATGAAACGAAGAGAAGAAAAAGAGAAAAACCCGAGAAAGAGGGAAAAAAAGAGAAAGACAAAATATGAAACGAAGAGAAGAAAAAGAGAAAAACCCGAGAAAGAGGGAAAAAAAGAGAAAGACAAAATATGAAACGAAGAAGAAAAATAGAAAAACCCGAGAAAAAGAAAAAAAAAAGAGAAAGACAAAATATGAAACGAAGAGAAGAAAAGATAAAACCCCGAGAAATAGGGAAAAAAAAAAGAGAAAGACAAAATATGAAACGAAGAAGAAAAGAGAAAAACCCGAGAAAGAGGGAAAAAAAAGAGAAAGACAAAATATGAAACGAAGAAGAAACAAAAAAACCCGAGAAAGAGGGAAAAAAAAAAGAGAAAGACAAAATATGAAACGAAGAAGAAAAAGAGAAAAACCCGAAAAAGAGGGAAAAAGAGAAAGACAAAATATGAAACGAAGAGAAGAAAAGAGAAAACCCGAGAAAGAGGGAAAAAGAGAAAGACAAAATATGAAACGAAGAAGAAAAAGAGAAAAACTCGAGAAAGAGGGAAAAAGAGAAAGACAAAATATGAAACGAAGAAGAAAAAGAGAAAAACCCGAGAAAGAGGGAAAAAGAGAAAGACAAAATATGAAACGAAGAAGAAAAAGAGAAAACCCGAGAAAGAGGAAAAAAAAAAGAGAAAGACAAAATATGAAACGAAGAAAGAAAAGAGAAAAACCCGAGAAAGAGGGAAAAAAAAGAGAAAGACAAAATATGAAACGAAGAAGAAAAGAGAAAAACCCAAGAAAGAGGGAAAAAGAGAAAGACAAAATATGAAACGAAGAAGAAAAGAGAAAACCCGAGAAAGAGGGAAAAAGAGAAAGACAAAATATGAAACGAAGAGAAGAAAAAGAGAAAACCCCGAGAAAGAGGGATAAAAAAGAAAGAGAAAGACAAAGCGGTTGTTCACCTCTATGCATTTCATTTTTAGATATCACCCGCTAAAGAGTTAAAAAAAAAGATAAAAAAAATAAAAAAAAATAAAAAGAGAAAAAGAAAGAGAGGAAGCGGCATTAAGGCTGATCCTCATTAACGTCTCGTTATTCTCACCGGACTGCGAGAGAGATAGCCGCGGTGAAATTAACTTAGCGCGCGAAACGACGTGTAATCGCGCGGGAGATTTTTTTTTTTTTTTTTTTTTTTTTTTACACCGTTCTTTTTCAACGCATTTTTGAGGCGGTTAATTCTGATACAGGACGATAAAAGATAAAAGATAGTGGAGATGATTAAGAGAGAGAGAGAGAGAAAGAGAGAGAGGGGAGGAGAAGAGAGAGAGAGGGGGGAGAGAAAAGAGAGAGAGAGAGAGAGAAAAGAGAGAAAGTGAGAGGGAGAGAGAGAGAGAGAGAGAGAGAGAGAGAGAGAGAGAGAGAGAGAGAGAGAGAGAGAGAGAGAGAGAGAGAGAAGAGGGAGAGAAAAGAGAGAAAGAGAGAGAGAGAGGGGAGAGAGAGAGAGAGAGAGAGAGAGAGAGAGAGAGAGAGAGGGGGGGGGTGAGAGTGTGTGAGAGAGAGAGAGAGAGAGAGAGAGAGAGAGAGAGAGAGAGAGAGGGAGGGAGAGAGTGAGTGAGTCAGTGAGAGAGACAGAGAAGAAAGAGAGAAGGATTGAGAGTGAAGCACTACGATAAGAGAGGGCGCAGACAGGAGAGCGAGCGAGACGTAGAGGGGAAGAAGGGAAGAAGAAGGGTAATTTAGACGCAACATGAAAGAAGAAACCGATCGAGCGAGAAGAAAAGAAAAGAAAAAAAAAACACACGCAAGAAAAAGCGGGAACAGAGGGGAAGTGGAAGCCGGAAGAGGGCAAAGAGGGCAGAAGAAGAAGGGCAAGAGAGGGGAAAATTAAGACAAGAGGTCTTCCGAGTCATCTGATACTTTCAGAATATCAAATCTCGGTCTTAAAGGGATTGCTCTCCCCCCTCCCCCCCCTCCCCGCCGCCCCATCCCCATCCCAACCCTCCCCCACCCCCTTCCTCTCCCCTACCCTCCCTCGAGGTCACGTG
>NW_028234429.1:3886840-3889340 GCF_977035675.1 Penaeus japonicus
GCGGCTCGTTCCTTCGAAGTGCGTGAACGAAACTCAAAACAAAACAAAGGACACAAAACAAAGGCCTGGAAATCGAACTCGAGAGAGGCTCGTCTGCGAGTGAAGGTTCGGGGCTTCGAACTCTGGTGTTGCGGAGGTTTTGTTTCAACCTTTCAATCACAACAAATGTTTGTTTTTTTTATTAAGATAATAGGGAATTTTACATTGTAAGACATTAATGTAATGGCATTTCAGTGGAATTTTATAAAATATATATATTTCTATATGTATATGAATCTGTACATAATTACAGTTATGTATACGTGTGTGTGTATATATGTATATATATATATATATATATATATATATATATATATATATATATATATATATATATATATATGCATATGTATGCACACCTGTATACATACATATTTCAAAACTGCATGCTACTGAATGATAATATTACCGCTTTTGTTGGATGGTAACCAAAAGATGTGAATTCCTTTCACGGTTCACATTCGTCATCACGATTATGTACAATGTTCTTCACAAGCCCGTTTTCTTGTTCACTGTTTGCTGTTGTTGCAAAAGGGTGAACTCGTGTATATTTCTACGCTTTCAGACTACCAGAATTACACAGAGAAAAGAGTAAACAAAGGAAATACGCCGAAGCAGAAGTAGGTATATTTTTATGATGTAAATATTGTATAGATATTAGAATGGAATCGGTTAGCCACAACGATGACGTGGATCCTATATGACTAAAGCGTATTCAAATTTTCCTGGTGGTGTAAATCCTGGGTGACATTCTGTCTTCGATTCCTGTCGGACAGATAGTAACCTTTTATTCTTACTTTTAATACCATGGTGATATAGACAGAGAGATAAATGTCCTAAGGTACAGGGAGAAGATAACCATAATAGACTGATTTTGTAATAGATATCGAAAATCATACTCAACGACGCAATATTCAAAACGATTCGATGCCAACGTAGCCTAAATATCTGCAGTACAGCATTTCACAACCGACCAGTTAGTCCTTTTTTTTAAACATTTTATGACTATTTGTGTGACGAAAGCTCTCTAGAATTTACATAATCCGAAACTAATGCATATTTCTTTTTAAAGAAAAGCAGTTTCCTTTCCCTTCCCTCTTCTCCCTTTTCTCACTTCCTCTTCCACTCATTTCTTTTCTCTATCCTCATTTCCCCACTCCACCCTCCCCTCACCCATCTTCTCCCCCTCCCCTTTCCCTCTCCCCTCCCACTCCCCCTTCCCCCTTCCCCTTTCCCATCCCCATCCCCTCCCCCTTACCTTCCCACTCCCCCTCCCCTCCCCCATCCTTTTCCCCTTCTCCTTCCCATTACCATTCCCCTTCCCTTTTTCCCTTCTCCTCTTCCCCCCTTTATTCTCGCCCCCCCCCCCTTCTCCTTCCCCTTCCCCTCACCCTTCCCCTCACCCTTCCCCTCACCCATCCCCTCATCCATCCCCTTACCCTTACCCTCACCCCCCCCTGGCGATGGGAGCTGCGCCCCCCCCCCTTCCCCTATAACGAGGGCATAGAAAAATACCACAAGTTTGAAGGGCTGTCGTAAACGAATTCATCCCTGCATGTTCGTGGGTTGGTTGTTTTTTTCTTTTTCTTTCTTTTTTTTTCTTCTTTTTCTTTAATGAAAATCCCCGAGTTTATATCGACTTAGGTTTGAAGTTCGTATGAAAAGAATAAGTTATGATAATGACTTTTTTATAGTGTTAAGGTTTCTTAAGTTTCCTTATGCTGTTCTAACTCCCTGATCAAGAAACCGAAATCACCTTAAGGCACAGGTAGTCTCCTTTTAATTAGAGCAAGAACGTTTTCACAATAACGTTTTGAAATACGCTGTATTCCACTGCCTTACATCTTTATTTTTTAATCTATTTTTCCCCGACATTTTTTATCCATATCATTTATTTTTTATCGCAACACGATTCCAAAGATTTTTACTAATGATAAACGAAACATTAACGAAAACATCTATAAGATCATAAGAATATATCAAGTTCTTTTTTCTCTTTTTTTTTTTTTTTTTTTTTTTTTGAGTTGTCTTTTTTCTTCCCTTTTCATCTCATTTAGTTTCCCGCGCGGCCAAATGAGCACGGGAGTTGAGAGGCTAACGAACAGTTGAATTGCATAATTAGACTTTAATTCACCTGGTTCTCACACGACCAGGTAGGAGGAGAAACACGAGAGGAAATCTTGAGTTATCATCCCTTTCACCTTCTCCTGCTTTCTGCCCCAGCCCCCCTCCCCCTGCCCCCCCCACTCCCCCCACTCCCCCCACTCCCCCCACTCCCCCCACTCATCCCTCCAGCCCATACTGACACCCCTACCGTCGTCTCCACCTCCCGCCCCCTTCTCCCCCGCGGCCTACCTTAGTCTCTCTCTAATCAATTTAATGCAACCATAATGCCTCCTTGATTGCAGGATCAGAAGCAATAGTGAAGGCGATGGTTGCATATACATGGGGCGCCTTGACT
>NW_028234429.1:3909340-3911840 GCF_977035675.1 Penaeus japonicus
GTAAAGGGGAGAAGGAGATAGGAGAGGAAAGGAAAGAGGAGTAAGGGGGAGAAGGAGAGAGAGGGGAAGGAAAGAGGAGTAAAGGGGAGAAGGAGAGAGAGGGGAAGGAAAGAGGAGTAAAGGGGAGAAGGAGAGAGAGGGGAAGGAAAGAGGAGTAAAGGGGAGAAGGAGAGAGAGGGGAAGGAAAGAGGAGTAAAGGAGAGAAATAGAGAGAGGGGGAGGAAAGAGGGGAAGAGGTGGAGAAGGAGGGAAAAGGGGGAAGGGGAGACGGACGAGAGGGCGAGGAACACAAGGTGACTCATCTTCCTTCCAACAATTAATTAAGTGGACCTGTTCACTTATTGTTACCCGCCTGTTTCCCTTGTTTCATCATGAATATCTGAATCGTCTTCGCGGGTGAAACGGTGCAGTATATTGACGCGAAGGAAAGAATTGGTCGTTCATGGATATATGATAGAGAAAATAGCCCCCTCCCTCGCCCCCTCCCCACTCCGCCCCCTCCCCTACCCAGCCCCCACCAACAGCCCCCCCCCACTCCCCCGCCCCTTCCCCACCACTCCTAATTGGTCATTAAACTCGCGACTCAAATTGAACGCAGAGGGAAGTTACCATCACGTGTGCCGCGACCCGAGATCGGGGAGGGGAGGGGGGGGGGCGGTGGGTAAGAGGGATATGGGGGTCGGGAGGGATATGGGGGAAGGGGGCAAGGGAGGTGTTGAGAGGAGGTGGAGGAGGGGGAAAGAGAGGGGTTTAAAAGGGGAGGGGGGGGTAAGAGGGATATGGGGAAGGGGGGCAAGGGAGGTGTTGAGAGGAGGTGGAGGAGGGGGAAAGAGAGGGGTTGAAAGGGGGAGGGGAAGGGGGAAAGGGAGGGACTGCGACGGAGAAGGGAGGAGTAGAGACAAGGGAGGGAGTGATCGAGAGGGGAAAGGGAGAGAGAGGGAGATGGGGGAGGAGAGGAAAGAGGGAGGGAGATGGGGAAGGAGAGGAAAGAGGGAGGGGTGGGTGGGGAGGGCGGTGAGACGTACGGTAAGGAGAAGGAGACAAGAGGAGGATGGAGTATGGTAGGGGACCTAGGTAAGAGGAGGGGGTAGGGGAGTGGACGAAGCGAAGACAAGGAGAAGGGGGAGAGGGGGAGAGAGAGGGGAAGGGGAGGTGACCAGACTTCCACACTCGCCCCTCTTCCTCTCCTTGTATTGACATCACTCGTCCTTCCTCTCCATTCAGCCCGCTCGTCCTTCGTCCTCGTGCCTCTTTCCTTCTTCCTCTTTTTCTCCCCCTTTCCTAGTCCTCCCTCCTCCCTTTACCTCCTCTTCCTCTCTTCCACATCCTCTCTCCTCCTCCTCTTCGTTCTCAACCCCTCCTCCTACGTCTCTAATTTCTCTCCTCTCTCCCATCCTCCTCCCCTTCGTTCTCTCCCCTTCCTCCTCCTCCGTCCTCGGCCCCTCCCCCCCTCCCCTCCACCTCGCTGTCCTCTTTCCTCTTCCTCCTCCTCCTCCACTTCGTTGTCCTCCTTCCTCCTCCTCCTCCTCCTCCTCCTCCTCGTACTTACCCCTCCCCCTCCTCCCCCTCCTCCCCCTCCTCCCCCTCACAAGGCCCTCCCAGCTGTTCTCTTCCTCACACTGATAATAGTATGTACTAAGCGCTGATACGGAGTCCTCGTGTTATCTGGCCGTCCAGTGTGTCTGCGTTTCCCCTTGTTCACATGTGCTGCGGAATCCCGTTTTTTTTTTTTTTTTTTTTTTTTTTTTTTTTGGGGGGGGGGGAGAAGGGGCTTTGAATCTTGTATTTTTGACACTCCTCCTCGTACTCGTCTTTTTTTTTTTTTTTTGGTGTTGATACTGTTGTTGCTTTGTTGTTGTTTTTGTTGTTTTGCCGTCGCACAGGTAATACGAACGCGCCTCAAAGGTCTTTGTCTTCCTCTGAATGATTTACTTTTTTTCTTCTTCTTCTTCTTCCGTGTTCCGGAATCCCATTTGGTATTTTTGTTGTTGTCGTTGCTGTTAAACCTCATCAGGTCCCATGAGTCAGGTCGACTGTCTCAAGCTTCCTTCCAGTGTTTTTTTTATTTTTTTTCTTTCGATAGTTTTCCCTTTTCGCTTATTTTTTATTTTATTTATTTTTTAATTTATTTATTGTTCTCATGTGTTGTCGAATTCCGTTTTTTGTTCTCAATGCTGTCGATGTTGTGTTTGTCGCGTACAGTGTACCGACTCGTTGCAATTATCACCTTTATTTCCCACGAAATTATTAACTTCCAAACTTCTTTACTTCTTCAGTCTGTTATCCTTTCACACTTTCTCTGCCTTTCTGTTCAATTTCTTCTATTCCTTTTGTACAGGTCGGTCTAACTTTGTTTTCTAATTTACGTGTTTAATTTAATTTATATATTTCCCATTACTTTTTCAGCATTAGTATTACTGTTTCTATGTTAATCAAAGACAAAAAATATTTAATTCCGATTTATACATCAACGATCTAAATCCCAGAATGTCAGTCACAC
>NW_028234429.1:3924340-3932833 GCF_977035675.1 Penaeus japonicus
CCTCTCTCTCTTTTTTTATTCCTGGTTATTCCCGTTTCCGTCTTTTCATCTTAAATGAAGCCTAATATATCAGAGCAAAAAATAACAATGACTGAATTTAAAGACATAACAAGGTTGGAAAACATATTTCTACCATCAATCTTTTAATTCCTCAAGGATAAAAATGGACAGAACAGCAAAAATACTAAAAGTTTTTTTTTTCTTTTTTCCTTTTCTTTCTTTCTTTCTTTCTTTTAAGAAATAGGATCAAATAACAAAAAAAAAATAATTACGGGAATATAGAAGGGAAAAAAAACCGTTAAAACCGTTAGTTTTCTCACGAACACAAAATGGCTTTTAAACTTAACGGTTCAGTGCGTCTTCGAGACTCGGGTTTCTTTATTGCTGTCATTCGTATTTCTTAACGGCCGTTCACATCCGGCAAACGTTTACCTTTAGTCCTTGGTTTCGCATTGCTTCGGGGGCTTGATATGCTCTTACTGCATCTGATATGCAAGGCTTGTTCTGTCGGTGGAAGCGCAATCTCTTTGGCAATGGCATTAATACCTTCATTATTATCATTATTGTTGTTGCTGTTATTGCTGGTACTGCTACTTATTGTCTTTATCATCATTGTCTTTATTGTTGTTATTATTGTCATTATTATCCTTATTATCATAACTATCATCATTGTCATCTTTGTTGTAATCAATGTTATTATTGATTCAGTCTTATCATTAACTTTATCTTCATTATTATCACCCACAATATACTTTTTAGTATTACTATTATTATCATCATCATCATAATCATCATCAATATAACTATCATCGTTTGTATTGTTATTTGCCATCATCCTCATCATTATCACCATTATCTTCAATCATCATCATCGTCGTCGTCATCATCAGCACCACCATCATCATATTGATTACTGTGACTTCTAAATAATAGAGGAAAGGTACGTGCGTGCAGTATGTATAAAAGGAGTTCCTCCTGTTTCGTTGCATATAGTTTCGGAACTATTTTTAGGGATTTAAGCATCCCGTTTTTTTTTAATTTTATTCTTGCCTAAAACACACACACACACACACACACACACACACACACACACACACACACACACACACACACACACATGCACATTCACTCACTCACACTCACTCACTCATACAATAATCAGACAGAGAAGAGTAACACTACTCCCTCCTCTGCAGAGTCCCCCTGAAGAAGGTTCAGAGGAAGAGAACCATCGCTGACCTCCGTCGGTCCCGCGCTTTCCTCACGAACCGTTACTCCAAGGAGGAGATTGTCGACCTCGACAACTTCCAAGATGTAAGGACTAAAATCGCGTGGTTGCTGAGTCTCAAAATAATCGTACTTTCATCAAATGAATACAAATAGAACGGGGAAGTTTTGCCTCGCATGAAGTTAAGTAATTCCAGTTGTCTATACAATGACCCAAACATAAAGAGATAATAAGAAATAAAGGAACTCTATTATCTATCCTCCTCGACTTAGGCCCAGTACTACGGCCCCATCAACATCGGTACTCCCGGCCAGTACTTCAAGATAATCTTCGACACAGGCTCCTCCAACCTTTGGGTGCCGTCGGAACAGTGCTCGATTCTCAACCTTGCTTGCCGTGAGTACCCGTGCCAATTTATCAGATATCTTTGAGAAATTATATTAAAGAAAGATGTTAAAGACAAACAGGACGTTTCTTGTTTGTTTGTTTGTTTGTTTCCGTTGTGGTTTTATTTCATGTAGCTATCGCTCTCTTTTTTTTTTCTATTCAGAACTCCACAACAGATACGACTCGAGCCTCTCCTCCACCTACAAGCCCAACGGCACTGATTTCGACATCCAGTACGGATCCGGCGCTCTGTCCGGCTTCCTGTCCAGGTAAAAATCCCTAAACGAAGTGCTGCATATTCTGTGTCCACAATACGTACCTGTTTATACCCGTTACTTATGATATTTCGTATGAATACAGACAGATGAAGCTGTCCTAGATGGATTGATACATGATATATATATATTTTAGATAGAAAAATAGATAGTATAGAAGTTTATTGATATAAATACATGAGAACCGAGAACTAACAACCGCCAAACCATCTATAATACTCCCTCCCTCCTCCCGCCCCCCCAACTCCCACAGCGACAACGTAGCCGTCGGTGGCTTGACCGTAACCGACCAGACCTTCGCCGAAGCCACGCAGGAACCCGGCCTGGCCTTCGTCGCCGGGGCATTCGACGGCATCATGGGCATGGGCTTTACTGAGATCTCCGTCTTGGGCATTCCCACGGTGTTCGACACAATGGTGGCACAGGGCGTGGTGGACCAGCCTGTGTTCTCCTTCTACCTCAACCAGTGAGATAGTTGTAGTCGTAGTAGTATTGTTGTAGTAATATGACTACGTTTATATATTCTATTTAGTTCATATTCGGAATCCTATTATCTTCTATGCGTTTCTTCACTCTAAGTAGAACAGATATTTCACTTGGGCTTGTCTGTAAAATAAGAATAATGCTATATGTGATTCGAAAGGTTTCATTATAATGTAAAGTGTCCATGTTCTGGGTTTATACCCACATCTTCAAAGGGTAAAAGTTTATAAGAAAAAAGTGTCCATATTTTTCACTGTATTAGCATTGTTCGTATATTATTAAAAAAACAACTGTATATATATATATATATATATGTATGTATATGTGTATATATATATATATATATAAATATATATATATAATATATATATATATATATATCTATATATATCTATATATATATATATATATGTATGTATGTATGTATGTATGTATATATATATATATATATATATATATATATATATATATATAGATAGATAGATAGATAGATAGATAGATAGATAGATAGATAGATAGATAGATATATATATATATATATATATATATATATATATATACATATATAAAGAAAAGGGGAAGGCCTAAAAACAAGGACCGAAATCAATAGCTAGATGGATGAACGACTTGAGCGACAGACAGACAAAGGAAAATAAATCACCAGACGCCCAAACAAAGGGATGATAAACGCCCCGCCCTAACGCCCATTCCCTCCTTCAGCGACATGAACGGAGAGCTCGGAGGTGAGCTCGTCCTCGGAGGCTCGGACCCCAACCATTACGAGGGCGAGTTCAATTACGTGCCCGTGTCCAGGGTTGGCTATTGGCAGCTCACCGCCGACGGGTAAGTTCGGAGACATCGGCGTTGTGAGTGCGTGTGGGTGTGTTTGTGTTTGTCTGTGGGCGGATGAGTGGGTGGGTGTGGGTGTGGGTGGGTGGGTGGGTTTGTTTGCGGGTGGGTGGGTGTGGATGTGCTTGTTTGTCTGTGGGTGGGTGAGTGCGTGCGTGTGTGTTTGTGTTTCTGTGGGTGGATGAGTGGGTGGGTGTGGATGTGGGTGTGTTTGTTTGTGGGTGGGTGTGTTTCTGTTTGTCTGTGTGTGGGTGTGGTTGTGTTTGTATGTGGGTGGGTGGGTATGTTTCTGTTTGTTTGTGTGGTTGGGTGTGTTTGAGTGGGTGTGGGTGTGGGTTTAGGTGCTTGGGTGAGTGTGGATGTGGAGATGTTTATGTGTGTCTGCGTATGTGTGTGTGTATGTATGTGTGCGCCCGTGTGCGTGCATGCTCCTCTTCCTTTCTCTCATCCTCCTTCCCTCTCTTCTCCCTCTTAATCCCTTTTCTCTCTCCACCTAATTAACACGTGGTGTCTTCGCCCCCTAGAATCAAGGTGGGCGGCGTGGCCAAGGACTTCTGCAATCCCTGCGAGACCATCGTCGACACCGGCACCTCGCTCATCGCCGGTCCCAAGGAGGAAGTCAGGGTAAGTCTCGGAAGGATGTCGCTAGGATGGATGGATGGATGGGTGGATGGATGGATGGGTGGATGGATGGATGGATGGATGGATGGAAGGGTGGGTGGATGGGTGGAAGGGTGGGTGGATGGGTGGAAGGATGGATGGGTGGATGGATGGGAGGATGGATGGGTGGAGGGATGGATGGATGGATTGATGGGTGGATGGATGGATGGGTGGAAGGGAGGATGGGTGGATGGATGGATGGATGGATGGGTGGAAGGGAGGATGGATGGGTGATTGGATGGATGGGTGGATGGATGGATGGGTGGAAGGGAGGATGGATGGATGGGTGGAAGGGAGGATGGGTGGATGGATGGATGGATGGATGGGTGGAAGGGAGGATGGATGGGTGATTGGATGGATGGGTGGATGGATGGATGGGTGGAAGGGAGGATGGATGGATGATTGGATGGGAGGATGGATGGAAGGATGGATGTATGGAAGGGAAGATGGATGGATGGGTGGATGGAAGGGAGAAAGAATGGATGGAAGGATGGATGGGTGGAAGGGAGGATGGATGGATGGGTGGAAGGGAAGATGGATGGATGGATGGATGGGTGGAAGGGAAGATGGATGGATGGAAGGATGGGTGGATGGAAGGAAGGATGGATGGGTGGAAGGGAGAAAGAATGGATGAAAGGGAGGATGGATGGATGGATGGATGGGAGAAAGGATGGGTGGATGGATGGGTGGAAGGGAAGATGGATGGATGGGTGGAAGGGAGGATGGATGGGTGGATGGATGGATGGAAGGGAGGATGGAAGGATGGATGGATGGATGGTAAGGAGGATGGATGGATGGATGGATGGAAGGATGGATGGATGGATGGTAGGGAGAAAGACTGGATGGATGGAAGGGAGGATGGATGGATGGATGGATGGGTGGATAGATGGATGGATGGATGGAAGGAAGGAAGGAAAAGAGGCTCACGAATAGTATGATAATAATGATATAATTCACAATGATGATTAGTTGGGGGGGAATCATGATGGTGATGAAGTTGATAATTCTGATTGTGATGATAGTGATGATGTTGGTGAAGAAGTGTTGTTAATGGTAATAAAAGCGATTCTAAAGGATTACCAAACATACACTACCGATAACAGCAACAGCCAGAACCCATCAATGCAGAGGATTCCAATCCCTCAAGTTCTAATCTCTCGAATCCTTAGAGAAAGCAATCGAAGAAGAATGAATAGATACGATAGAATAGACAAAAGTGAATAACGATGATGATAGTAATGATAAGGGTAGCAGTATCAATGATAATAATCATAACAATAATGATAATGAACATGATAATGATGTTCATAATGATAATAACAATAATGGTAATAGGTATGATAACAGTAATAATTGTAATGTTGATGATAATAGTAAATGTAATAGTAATGGTGATACTAATGATGATAATAAGAAGCAATGATAACTGATTGTGATAACAATACAATGATAAACCTAATAACAATAATGATGATAATAATGATAATGATAATGATGATAATCCTTTTAATAGTAATGATAATGATAACAATAGTAAAGATAATGATAATGTTGATAAAGATAATGATAATAATAATAAAGATAACGATGACAATGATAATCCTAATGATAATAATTATGATGATGATAATGGTAGCAGATGAAGTAGCAGTATCAATAGTAGCAGTATATAATAATAATAATAATAATAATAATAAAACCAACCGGGGAGCATTGCTGTCGTGTAACCCATTAATAATGTTTTTAGCAAATGACCGGAAAACAACTGCCTTTGGGTGTGTGTGTGTGTGTGTTTATGTGCGTGTGTGTGTGTGTATGTGTGTTTGTGTGTGTGTGTGTGTGTGTGTGTGTGTGTGTGTGCACGGAAAAAGATACATTTTTCCGATAGTTCTCTCCGTATTTGGAATTGTTTCACCTGAAAGGCACTCGTTTTTTTTTAGTCCTCCTCCATTATATCGGGGCTCTGAGTGCGGGAAACGAAAAAAAAAAAAAAAAAAAAAAAAAAAAAAAACGAGTGATCTGTCGTTGCACTGAGAGTCGGAACAATTCGAACCACGTTAAAAAAATCATGTTCGTTACGCTAGCGAATCAGCGTTGGAGAGGCGTGGCTGTCGACGCGGCATCGACCTCATTTCATGCGGTGAATTAGCTGGGGTGGAAGGCCTTCGGTCTGAAGTCCAACTTGGTAGTGGGGGGGGGGGGCAGTGCCAAGTGATCGTCGAGGCCTCTGCACCTTCAGCACTCTGGTAAAGACCAACAAACATCATCACGTAAACAAATAACATACCTTCGGGGCGACGTAAATAAGAAACCAGATCAAGGTCCAACTTTCCAGTGAGAGAGAGAGAGAGAGAGATAATAGACAGACAGACAAAGAGAGAGAGATAATAGACAGAGAGAGAGAGAGAGAGAGAGATAATAGACAGAGAGAGAGACACAGAGAGAGAGAGTAGACAGAGAGAGTGTGAGAGAGAGAGAGAGAGATAATAGACAGACAGAGAGAGAGAGAGAGAGAGAGAGAGAGAGATAATAGACAGAGAGAGAGAGAGAGAGATAAAAGACAGACAGACAGACAGAGATAGAGAGATAATAGACAGAGAGAGAGTGAGAGAGAGAAAGAGAGAAAATAGACAGAAACGGAGAGAGTGAGAGAAGGGCAGTGGAGCTTTAAGCAGAATTATCGAATATTACAGTAATTAGATAATTAACAGCTGTTATTAAAATTGGGATAACTTTAGACGTTTTAAAGTCAGTAACGATTAATGACATCAGTATCCTTGTCATCATGATTGATATATAGTCGTAGATACTCTACTGATATGGTTAATGTTACTGTAAATAGCCGTCTGGTTAGCTCATTGGTAGCGTGTCAACTTCACATCCCCGTGGTCGGCAGATCGAGTCCCGTCCAGGCTCGTGAGCTTCCACTGTCACCTGGCGTTTACTGACGTAGCTGGGCACTGCGTTGGGTAAGGAACAAGCTCAGATCGAGTCAACACTCGTTGGCACATTCTCTCACGAGTCAGCACACGCTGACACAGGCGGGCTCGCGTCACTGCATATAAGCCCGGCGTAGCAACTGCTCCGCAAATCTGGCTTATCCTTATCCTTATTGTAAATGCGATTGTCATAAACGTTACTATAGTTGTAACTGCAATTCACCATTATCAATAACATCGATATTCTTATCATTATTGCCACCACTACCCCCTCATATCCATTCCTACCATCCTCATCATTACAAAGAATGAGGAAGGTGGGTAAAACGTTCTTTCTCTCTCTCTCTCTCTCTCTCTCTCTCTCTCTCTCTCTCTCTCTCTCTCTCTCTCTCTCTCTCTCTCTCTCTCTCTCTCTCTCTCTCTCTCTCTCTCTCTCTCTTTCTCTCTCGCCCTCTCTCTTTCTCTCTCTCTCCTCCCTCTTTTTTCTCTCTCTCTCTCTCTCTCTCTCTCTCTCTCTCTCTCTTCTCTCTCTCTCTCTCTCTCTCTCTCTCTCTCTCTCCCTCTCTCTCTCTCTCTTTCTCTCTCTCTCTTTCTGTCTCTCTCTCTCTCTCTCTCTCTCTCTTTCTCTCTCTCTTTCTGTCTGTCTGTCTCTCTCTCTCTCTCTCTCTCTCTGCTCTTTCTCTCTGCCCTCTATCTCTTCGCTCTATCTCTCTCCAACCACACATCATTACAAAGAAAACACTCCTCAGTGATTGTCCTGAACCATCGCCTCTCTCGCCTTCGGGAAATCATGCTCGACCTGGGCGCCTTCCCCATCATCGCAGGCGAGTGGCTGATCAACTGCAACAAGGTGCCTGATATGCCGCCCGTCACCTTCACACTCAACGGGGTGGACTACGACTTGACCGGACCCGAGCTGGTTATTGAGGTAAGGGACAGGGTGTCTGGTTTTGGAGGTTTGTGTGTGTGTGTGTGGGGGGGGGGGGGTATGTATGTTTTTTGTTGTTGTTTCTTTTTTTTCTTTCGATTTTTTTTTTATTCTCTCCCTCCCTCCCTCCCTCCCTCCCTCCCTCTCTCTCTCTCCCTCTCCCTCCCTCCCTCCCTCCCTCCCTCTCTCTCTCTTTCCCTCTTCCCTCCCTTTTTCCTTCCAACCTTCCCCTCTAGCACCCACATCGCATACGTAGTAAAACACGTCCTTCTCCTCCCAGAACGTGGACGAGACTGGCACCCGCGTGTGCATCGTGGGGATCCTGGGCCTGAACCTCGGCTCCATCGAAGCCTGGATCCTCGGCGACCTTCATCGCTCGGACTTAACCGAGTCGACGTCGGGAAAAGCGCATGGATTTGCCAAGTCGGTTTAGATTTCTGCGGGAGTAACAATAAAAAAGGGAGACCCTTTTTCAATGTTGGACGTATCTTTTCAGGCAATAAATATGTTGTTTGTTTATGTTGTTGTTGTTTTTTTACTTTTACCTTTTTTTTTTTTTTTTGTTTTTTTTTTTTTTTTTTTTTTTTTTTTTTTACACCATTATGTATAAGAGACAATAGACTTATAGTTTTGAACTTTCATCCAAGGATTATTAGCCAGGTCTGTGACAATGAGAAATTTCCTAGACATTAAAATCATATAACAGTATTACTTCCATGACCACACTAGCAGGAAAGGTCTTGG
>NW_028234429.1:3932933-3935433 GCF_977035675.1 Penaeus japonicus
GTCCTCGGATGCTCGACCCCAACCATTACGAGGGCGAGTTCAATTACGTGCCCGTGTCCAGGGTTGGCTATTGGCAGCTCACCGCCGACGGGTAAGTTCGAAGACACCGGGGCGTTGTGAGTGCGTGTGAGTGTGTTTGTGTTTCTGTCGGTGGGTGTGGGTGTGTTTGTGGGTGTGGGTGGGTGGGTGAGTGTGTGGATGTGGGTGTGTTTGTGTTTCTGTGGGTGGGTGGGTGGGTGGGCGTGGATGTGGGTGTGTTTGTGTTTGTCTGTGGGTGGATGAGTGGGTGGGTGTGGATGTGGGTGTGTTTGTGTTTGTCTGTGGGTGGATGAGTGGGTGGATGTGGGTGGGTGTGTTTGTGTTTGTCTGTGGGTGGATGTGGGTGTGTTTGTTTGTTTGTGGGTGGGTGGGTGGGTATGTTTCTGTTTGTTTGTGAGGGTGGGTGTGTTTGAGTGGGTATGGGTGTGGATGTGGGTGTGGGTTTGGGTGGGTGTGGATGTGGAGATGTTTATGTGTATGTGTGTGTGTGTGACTGTATGTATGTGTGCGTGCGCCCGCGCGTGCGTGTGTGCTCCTCTTTCTTTCTCTCATCCTCCTCCCCTCTCCTCTTCCTCTTCACCCTTTTCTCTCTCCTCCTCATTAATTAACACGTGGTGTCTTCGCCCCCTAGAATCAAGGTGGGCGGCGTGGCCAAGGACTTCTGCAATCCCTGCGAGACCATCGTGGACACCGGCACCTCGCTCATCGCCGGCCCCAAGGAGGAAGTCAGGGTAAGTCTCGGAAGGATGTCGCTAGGATGGATGGATGGGTGGATGGAAGGATGGAAGGATGGATTGATGGTTGGTAGGGTGGATGGGTGGATGGATGGTATGGATGGATGGATGGATGGGTGGAAGGGAAGATGGATGGTAGGGAGGATGGTTGGATGGAAGGAGGGATGGATGGGTGGATGGATGGGAGGATGGGTGGATGGATGGGTGGGTGGGTGGAAGGGAGGATGGGTGATTGGATGTATGGGTGGTAGGGAGGATGGATGGGTGGATTGATGGATGGATGGGAGGATGGATGGATGGATGGATGGAAGTATGGATGGATGGATGGTATGGGTGGATGGATGGATGGGTGGAAGGGAAGATGGATGGTAGGGAGGATGGTTGGATGGATGGATGGATGGATGGATGGATTGATGGGTGGAAGGATCTCGCCAGGATGGATGGATGGGTGGAAGGGAGGATGGATGGATGGGTGGGAAGATGGATGGATGGATGGATGGATGGAAGGGAGAATGGATGGGTGGGTGGATGGTAGGGAGGATGGATGGGAGGATGGATGGATGGATGGGTGGAAGGGAGGATGGATGGATGGGTGGGAAGATGGATGGATGGATGGGTGGATGGAAGGGAGAATGGATGGATGGATGGATTGATGGGTGGATGGATGGATGGGAGGATGGATGGATGGATGGATGGTAGGGAGGATGGATGGATGGATGGGTGGAAGGGAGAAAGGATGGATGGATGGATTGATGGGTGGATGGATGGATGGGAGGATGGATGGATGGATGGATGGTAGGGAGGATGGATGGATGGGTGGATTGATGGATGGATGGATGGATGGATGGAAGGGAGAATGGATGGGTGGGTGGATGGTAGGGAGGATGGATGGATGGGTGGAAGGGAGAAAGGATGGATGGATGGATTGATGGGTGGATGGATGGATGGGAGGATGGATGGATGGATGGATGGATGGATGGGTGGAAGGGAGAAAGGATGGATGGATGGATTGATGGGTGGATGGATGGATGGGAGGATGGATGGATGGATGGATGGATGGATGGTAGGGAGGATGGATGGATGGGTGGGTGGGTGGATGGAGGGATGGTAGGGAGGATGGATGGATGGATGGGTGGGTGGATGGGTGGAAGGATGGATGGATGGATGGGAGGATGGGTGGATTGATGGATGGATGGATGGATGGTAGGGAGAAAGAATGGATGGATGGATGGGTGGAAGGGAGAAAGAATGGATGGTAGGGAGGATGGAAGGATGGATGGATGGATGGGTGGGTGGAAGGGAGGATGGATGGATGAATGGATGGATGGGAGGGAGGATGGATGGATGGATGGATGGGAAGATGGGTGGGTGGATGGGTGGATGGGTGGAAGAGAGGATGGATGGAAGGATGGATGGGTGGATGGATGGTTGGATGGATGGTAGGGAGGATAGAAGGGAGGATGGGTGGATGGGAGGATGGATGGATGGATGGATGGATGGAGGGAAGGGAGTTCGCATGATGTAGTAGTAAGTGCCTGGGCGTCATGCTAGCAGTATTGGATGGATGGATGGATGGGAAGATTACGCTAGGCTAGGATGGATTGAGGGTGGAAGGCGGACAGCAATTAGTCAGGGAGATGGGATTGATTGGATGGATGGATAGAAGGGAGGATTGATGGATGGATGGAAGGGAGAAAGAATGGATGGAAGGATGGGTGGATGGATGG
>NW_028234429.1:3955433-3965433 GCF_977035675.1 Penaeus japonicus
CTCTCCTCTCAAATCTTCTCCTCTCTCTCATCTCTCTCTCTCTCTATCTATCTATCTCCCTCTTTCTCTCTCTCTCATCGCTATCTCTCTCCTCTCTCTCCGCTCTCTCTCTCTCTCTCTCCTCATCTCTCCTCTCTCATTCCTCCCCGACCCTCTCTCTCTCTTCATCTCTCTATATCCCTCGACTTTCTCGCGCTTTCTCTCTGTCCCTCTCATCTCTCTTTCTCAAATCTCTCTCTCTCTCTCTCTCTCTCTCTCCTGTCTCCCTCTCTCTCTCCGCGCGCTCTCGATCATCTTCTCACTCGTCTCTCTCTCTCACGGCTTACATCTTATCCCTCCGCTGCCAATCAGCACCTTTCGACACTATCACTCTATTACTCTCATACTCTCATCTTCATATACCTTAGTGCGTTCGTCTACTTATCTCTTCTCCACTCGTCAATTCTCCTCAACTCATTTATATCATCTCTAAAGACTCTCTCGTTCATTCACTCTCTCTCTCGCGCCAGTTATCTCCTTTCTGTCTGAATACTCCTCGATTCTCATATGCCGCTCTCTCTTCCTCCTCATCTCTCTCTTTTATCTCTCTCTATCTTCCCTCTTCTCTCTGATCTTTACCCCTACCCCCGTCTCACTCTCTCTCGCGCTCCTTCTCCTATCCTCTCTCTCTCTCTTCTCTCTCTCTCTTCTCTTCTCTCTCTCTCATCCTCTCTCTCTCATTTCTCTCTCTCTCCTCTCTCTCATCTCTCTACTCCCCCCCCCTTCTCTCTCTCTCTCGCTCTCTCTCAATCTTCTCTCTGTCCACCGCTATCTCCCTTGCGCGCGCTCTCTCTATCCTCTCTCTATCTATCAATCCTATCTCTCTCTCCTCAACTCATCTCTCTTCTCATCTCTCTCTAATCTCTCCCTCGCTCTCTATCTCTCTCTCTCTCTCTCTTCTTCTCTCTTTATCTCTCTCTCGCTCTCCTCTCTCTCTCTCCCTCTCTCTCTCTCTCTCTCTCTCTCTCTCTCCTCTCCCTCTTCCTCTGTCTTACTCTCTCCCCTCTCTCTCTTCGCTCTCTCTCTCTCTTTCTCCCTCTCCTCTCTCTCTCTATCTATCTCTCTCTCTCTCTCTCTCTCCCTCTCCCTCTTTCTCTTCTCTCTCTCTCTCTCCCTCTCTCTCTCTCTCCCCTCTCTCTCTCTCTCTCTCTCTCTCTCTCTCTTCTCTCCTCTCTCTCTCTCTCTCTCTCTCTCTCTCTCTCTCTCTCTCTCTCTCTCTCTCTCTCTCTCTCTCTCTCTCTCTCTCTCTCTCTCTCTCTCTCTCTCTCTCTCTCTCTCTCTCTCTCTCTCTCCCTCCGTCCCTCCGTCCCTCCCTCCCTCCCTCCCTCCCTCTCCCTCTCCCTCTCTCTCTCTCTCTTTCCCTCTCTCTCTCTCTCTCTCTCATTTTCCTGTTGTCACCTGTCGTTGGAATGCGAGTTGGCTTTACCTGATAAACCCGTTGAATTTTCCCACGGGTAGAACTATAGCAACCGCGGACAAAGCTTGAAAATGGCTCGTCATACTACATACCTCATCTCGATGTGCAATTGGTTTCATGCATCAATAAATGCAAGTATGCTGTTTAATTTTACAAAGAGCGTTTTATAAAAGTTTGTGTGTTCTTATTTTATTTTGATATAATATCAATATTTTACAAAGTATTTTGATATGGGCATTGATGATTAGAAAGTTCGGTAATCAGAAATTAATGATATATAGATTATTTTCGATCATGTTTCATGGTGAATCGCTGCTGCCTTTCTTTTATTCGTTTTTTTTTTTTTTTTATAAAAAATATCTTTCAAAACTGGTTAACCTGAGGCTTCGACACTAAAAGAGGAAGTGAAGAGTAAATAGATAATAGAACAGTTTATCGGAGAGATAGATAGAAAATGATGAAATAAAACAGGTATAAGGGTATACGAAAAGTAAACATATAAATGAATAGACATAAGAGGTAAAGGAGAAAAAGTCTAAGCCAAGAGTCCTTATTTTTTTAGTGTCACTGACCCTTATATGACCTCTTGAATAACGCACCTGGACACATAAACACAACAATAGATGTCCCTTTTCAATTGATTGCTTCATACAGTGTATAACATTCTCAAAATATGATTACAGTAAACCATGACGATTTTATGTTACCTGACCCTGTACAGTAGCATCTCAGGCAACCCTACAGATTTACGGGTTTTCTTCGGGAGGCAAAATGACATTCAATTCACTTACAATATATCAAAAAAATGTATAACAACTTCGTACAAAGGTATAGTGAATATCAATATTTTTTTATCTGACCTTCACCCCCCCCTCCCCCCCCGTAGCTCCTCAGTGAGGTTAGGACCCTCTGGGTTTAACCGACAGACTGATAGAGAGAAAAAAAAATTATCAGATTGATAAAAAAGAAGAAAACTTCTCCTTTTTTTTAAATAGAAAAAAAGAGTTGAGCAAATAGAGAGACAGGTGTAGAGGAAACAAAGAGGCCAAAATAAACAAGAGAGGACATAAACAACAGAGAAAGAGAGAGAAAGAGAAATCATGAACAGGAAAGAGCGATAGATAGACGGTAGCACCGAACCGGCAACAGCTTGCAATACCTTCTAAAATCTAATCATAGCGCCACGTACCGCACTTGCACCCAGGAAGACAGAGAGAGAGAAGAAGAAAAAAAAAAACAAGAATCCTGATAAGATGAGACCTTACGAAGACACATAAAAGGGGTTGGAGGGACACGAATTAAACTGCTCTGCGCTCGACGTCCACCGCGATGAGGACTCTGTTGTGCTTGCTGGTGCTGGCGGCGGTCGCGTCCGCTCAACTCCATAGGTCAGTGGGGGAGGGGGGGGGGGGGGGGGGGGAGGGGAGGAGAAGAAGGAAGGAGGAAAGAGAGAGAAGAGGGGGATGGGAGGGGGAGAAGAAGAAGGGAGGGGAAAGACGAGGATAGAAGGGGGGAAAGGAGGAAAGAGAGAGAAGAGAGGGATGGGAGGGGAAGAGGAGGAAGAAAGAGGGAGGGAGACGGAAGAGGAGGAAGAAAGAGGGAAGGAGAGGGGAAGAGGAGGGAGGGAGAGGGAAGAGGAGGGAGGGAGAGGGAGGGAGAGGGAAGAGGAGGAAGAAAGAAGGAGGGAGGGAGAGGGATGAGGTGCGAGGGAGGGGGAAGAAGGGTGGGGGGCGAATATTGAGGAAAGAGGGGGAGAGGAGGAGAGAGGGGTGTGTGACTGAGTGAAAGGGTGTAATGGGCTATCAAGGGAGGTAGTGGAAACCGGGAACTAGAGAGAGAGAGAGAGAGAGAGAGAGAGAGAGAGAGAGAGAGAGAGAGAGAGAGAGAGAGAGAGAGAGAGAGAGAGAGAGAGAGAGAGAGAGAGAGAGAGAGAGAGAGAGAGAGAGAGCTGCATTATCACTCATGATGTTAGGTGAATCGCATGCATAAAATTCATGCCAAATAGCGTGCAATATTCTCTCTTATCACTGGGCTTGTAGATGCAATTTGCAGGCCATATCTGCAATGTGCCTCAATCGATGAATACTTGTCTGTCTTGTAGTGAATACTTGTCTGTCTTGTAGTGAATACTTGTCTGTCTTGTAGTGAATACTTGTCTGTCTTGTAGTGAATACTTGTCTGTCTTGTAGTGAATACTTGTCTGTCTTGTAGTGAATACTTGTCTGTCTTGTAGTGAATACTTGTCTGTCTTGTAGTGAATACTTGTCTGTCTTGTAGTGAATACTTGTCTGTCTTGTAGTGAATACTTGTCTGTCTTGTAGTGAATACTTGTCTGTCTTGTAGTGAATACTTGTCTGTCTGCCATAAAAAAAACTCTTATCTATAAAGAATTATAGATAAAACCGAATCCAGTCAGGGTTTCTGGTCGAAATCAAATAACTAAAATACAGTGGACAGTAAATGAGTGGATCAGGCTCGGATGGAGAAAAAAAATATATATTCATAAAGACGGAGGAGGAAGTTGGCTGTCTTGATGTACGTGAAAGAAAATGCATAAACCCGGTGTTACGAAATCTTCTTAATTCGGACTCTAAGGAAGTGTCGTCACCTACAGAGTCCCCCTCAAGAGAGTGCCACGAGAAAGGACCCTCTCGGAGCTCCGTCATTCCCACGCCTTCTTGAACAGCCGCTACGCTAAGGACTACAACCTTACCCTCGATAACTTTAACGATGTAGGTGTCATTTCTAACCTTTTTTATTATCATATTTCGCTTGTATCTTGATGTTTGTTGCATAAGATTGGTGTGTAAGATATAGTGTGTAAATCAGGAACGCAAAACAGATGGCAAAAGAAATTTGAGTGCTTTATAACGAACTACAGCTCCAGTATAGTTAATACTTAGGACATCAATTTTTTGGTAATTGCATAGTAAATATTTTGGCACTGAATATCTGCTTATATGTTCTTTACACGCCCTCGACTACTTAGTGAGAAATAGAGGAAAACCTTCTTACAGCAACGCCTTGTCTTCATCCGATGACTTCGTGATTCGCACTCTATAGAGACTAAATAAAAAAAAAATAACAAATCAACCAGACTACATTTTCACTCCCTATCATAATAAGAAAAAATATATGAATAAAAGTGATAGTCATAACAGATCTTCCTCGTATTCACAGGCTCAGTACTTCGGCCCCATCTACATCGGCACTCCCGGCCAGTACTTCAAGGTGATCTTCGACACAGGCTCCTCCAACATGTGGGTGCCATCTGAGCAGTGCTCCATCATCAACTTGGCCTGCCGTGAGTAAACGAATGATGAGGCGCGGGTTGAGGTTGTTCTGAAATACCTCCTCTGGTGGTCTGTTTGTTTACTTTTCTTTCTGGGTTTCTGCTTTCTTGGTTCTTTTTTTTTTTTTTTTTTTTTCTTCTTCTCTCTCTCTCTCTCTCTCTCTCTCTCTCTCTCTCTCTCACTCTCACTCTCTCTCTCTTTCTATCTATCTATCTCTATCTCTCTCTCTCTCTCTTTCTTACTAACTTTCTATCTTTCTATCTCTATCTCTCTTTCTCTCTCTCTCTCTCTCTCTCTCTCTCTTTCTTTCGATCTTTCTATCTATCTATCTCTATAGGGCCCTATCCCTATCCCTATCCCAATCCCTATCTCTATCTCTATCTCTATCCCTATCCCTATCCCTATCCCTATCCCTATCCCTCTCTCTCCCTCTCTCTCCCTCCTCTGTCTCTCTCTCCCTCTCCCTCTCTCTCTCTCTCTCGTCTCTCCGCTAAACAATGTAGTAGCAGAACACACAGCTCTCACCTCCAGCCCTTGGCTTGAACGTCTATGCAATCTCCACCGGGGGTTGCAAACAGTTACATCGGGAGGATTATTCGTAGCTTCCGTGCAGATACATCTCCATAAGCAAGGCAAGATTAATTGCAATATAACCCGCAAATGCATTCACCTGCAGAGCTGCACAACCGCTACGACTCAGTCCTGTCTTCCACGCACAAGCCCAACGGGACTCACTTCGAAATCCAGTACGGGTCGGGCGCTCTCGCTGGCTTCCTCTCCAGGTAAGTGGATCTGGAAGCGGTGACACTTGGCTGAAGGAAAGGGAAATGGCGAATAGTGTTTTCTTCCTTGTCTCTTGTGGCACTCTTGTTGTTAGGAGGACAGAGGGACTGGCAGAGAGAGGTTAGTATGAGGAGGCATCACTGAGGGTTAAAGAGGAAGCATAATTAGCAATGACAAACTAACATATGTGCAAAAAGACTATTTAAACAAAGCCTTAACATGCATGTCAAAATCACCTCACACTCCATTCCTCCTCAAAGTGACGTCGTGTCCGTCGGTGACGTCACCATCTCGGACCAGACCTTCGCCGAGGCCACGCAGGAGCCCGGCCTGGCCTTCGTCGCCGGGGCATTCGACGGCATCATCGGCATGGCCTTCACCGAGATCTCCGTCATGGGCATCCCCACGGTGTTCGACACAATGGTGGCGCAGAACGCGGTCGACGAGCCTGTCTTCTCGTTCTACTTGAACCAGTGAGTCTTGGGGCGGTCTGGCCCTCGAGGTTTATCTTTATTATTTCTCCTTCTAGCTCTGATCTTTTTCTCGTTGTTCTTGATGGAGTCTTCAGGGTTTAATTTGGGTTTGATTCTTACAGAGTGTTCAAAGTGTTGGCCCAATATGAGGACGACTGGTATCACAGTGTAGAATTCACTCTTGGCTTTAACTTGAATGCGAAACTGATAGTTCTTTGCCCATCATGCTCATACGCTTTGCAATGGGACGAAAAAAAATGGAAACACGTCCATCTCCAAGTCTCGACAGAGCTTCATTCCACATTTCAGCTTCTTTAACTTCTCGCGTTCTGTTTCCTCAGCGACATGAACGACGAGTTCGGCGGAGAGCTCGTGCTGGGGGGGTCGGACCCCAACCACTACGAGGGCGAGTTCCATTACGTGCCCGTGTCCAGGGTGGGGTACTGGCAGCTCACGGCCGACGCGTAAGTTGCTGAAAATAAGGACAGTATCTTTGTATGTCATAATGGTGGTTAATACGCTCTTGTGAAATGTTAGTGATGATGGTAGTGATGATGACGACGACTCAGAACTCTGTGGAGATGCATGTGCCTGAATTACCCAAGGGCACTATAGGACAACTAGCTGATACATATAGTTTATCATTACGAACGTATTTTACGATGTAAGCACTAAGAGGTGCATTTTCGAGAGGCCCCTAGAATCCCCGATGCCCTAAAACCTGGATTCTTCCCAAATCCTGAGTTCCTGATCCATCCCAACAGCATCAAGGTGGGCGGCGTGGCCAAGGACTTCTGCAATCCCTGTGAGACCATCGTGGACACAGGCACCTCCCTCCTTGCAGGTCCTAAGGCGCAGGTCAAGGTGGGTATCCTTCTGTCTCGCGAGCCTTGTCTTCGAGATGAATCAGCTGATCATTTCCTTTGGGAACAGATATGATCAGGAGATATTTTTTATCTATTGTTTAATTTCAAATAAGTGCAGAAAAGATGTTCTTCGATAGCTTTCTTTTTGGTTTAGAAAAGTCGGTATATATGCACACACACACACATACACACACACACACGCACGCACATACACACACACACACACACACACACACACACACACACACACACACACACACACACACACACACACACACACACACACATATATATATATGGGGGGGGGAGGGGGTCGTGTATGTATGTATGTATGTACATAGAATACTATCTCTCACTTCCTCAAATGTCATGCAGGAGATCATGCAGGACTTCGGCGCCTTCCCCCTCATCGCCGGCGAGTGGCTGATCGGCTGCGAGAAGGTGCCTGACATGCCTCTCTTCACCTTCACTCTCGGCGGGAAGGACTTCGACATGACCGGACCCGAGCTCGTCATTGAGGTGATTAGTCGCGGGCTCTTTTATGGCTGTTGCCTTATCTGTCTGTCTATCCAAAGGGCTGTCTGACTGTCTGTCTGTTTGTCTATCTGTCTGTCTGTTTGTTTGTCTGTCTGTTTGTCTATTTGTCTGTTTGTTTGTGTATCTGTCTGTTTGTTTGTCCGTCTACTTGATTGTGTGTTTGTCTGTTTGACTATGTGTATGTCTGTCTGTTTTTCTGTTTGTTTATCTGTCTGTCTGTCTATTTGTCTGTTTTTCTGTTTGTTTATCTGTCTGTCTGATTGCCTGTTTTTCTGTTTGCTTATCTGTCTATTTGTCTGTCTGTCTGTTTTTCTGTTTGTTCATCTGTCTATTTGTCTGTATGTCTGTTTTTTCTGTTTGTTTATCTGTCTGTCTGATTGTCTGTGTGTATACTTGTCTGTTTCTCTGTCTGTCTATGTGTCAATGTGTCTGCCCATCTGTCTGATCCAAGGCAGACACACAGACAAACATCCCATCGATCCCATCACCCCATTCTTCCCAACCGCATCATTCCCTCACCTAAAATAATCCCCTCGACCCATGCACGTCCTCCTCCTCCCAGAACGTGGACGAGACTGGCGCCCGCGTGTGCATCGTGGGGATCCTGGGCCTGAACCTCGGCACCATCGAAGCCTGGATCCTCGGCGACCCCTTCATCGCTCGCTACTACACCGAGTTCGACGTCGGGAACAAGCGCATGGGATTCGCCAAGTCCAAGTAGTTGCGTTTTAGCGCGAAAGATGGAAAATAAATATGGAATTACGTTCCTTTTATATGTTTCCTTCGATTAGGTAAAAAAGAGAGAAAAAGTAAATATAACCGTAGGAGATATATGTTTCTTCGAAATCTTCCCTTCATTTAGAGAAAAGACCTTTGAATAAACGGACAAAGATATTTGGTGTGTGTGTGTGTGAGTGTGTGTGTGTGTATGTGTGTGTGTGTGTGTGTCTGTGTGTCTATGTGTGTGTGTGTGTGTGTGTGTATGAGTGTGTGTGTGTGTGATTGTGTGTGTGTGTATGAGTGTGTGTGTGTATGTGTGTGTGTGTGTATTTCTGTGTGTATTAACAATAGCAGATACATTAATGGCCAGGAATGACTTCGTATTTGGTGGTTTAGATATGGACCTTCCTTGTCATGTAAATTGTTTTTTATAATATTATTCTCCGTTAGTGTCTGCACCAAAAAGGGGAAAGTGCCTAAAAGCACAGATGAGAAATGATCTGAAGTGAACCAAAAATTGATGATTTCTGGGAAGGGTAAAGGGAGAGAAAGGGGCAAGGAAAGGAAAATAAATATAGACTAGAAAAAGGGGCGTGTAGGTCAGACAATTGCTACAGGATGCTAATTTGAATAAAGTCTGTCTGTGATAAAGAAGGGAAACGTGAGTGCGTCGAACAAAACATAAAAAAAACATATATAATAGACATGTTGATTACATTTAAGATAGAATAAGATGGTCTCGTAATGTTGCACAAAAAAACAATAGGTGTTATTCTAATGTTCCTTAGCCATCTACATCCACGTACTTGCATACTCTCAAAATCCTAAGACAATTTGCAATCAAAGGAACTAATATTCGAAGATAACCTTGACTATTTACTTCTAAAGACAACTCAAGTTCGCGGATTTATATTCCGAAATGGGACAACTTTACTGAGTGACTAAACAAATAATCTTACACTTGCATGGCGATAAGGCTCTCGGCATTCCCTTAAACAAACACGCTAAACAAATACAAGGAAAGACAAACACAGGCTATGCAACGAACAACTCCAACCAAAGCACCATCTGGCATTTGACATTTAAATCCCAGAATGACTGGGAAAAATACATGAACATTTTTACATGAAAAGTTGAACAGCTAAGTTTAATTTTGTGCGAGGGAACAATAGGTTACTGACGAAATTGATGTCTGATGGGAAAATATTCTGAAAGAGAAGAGAGGGGAGAAAGAGGGTGAAAACGAAAGGTAGTCAGAGAACGGAGGAGAGAGAGAGAGAGAGAGAGAGAGGGGGGGGGGATAGGGAGAGGGAGAGAGAGAGGGGGGGGGGGAGGGGGAGGGAGAAAGAGAGAGAGAGAGAGGGATAGGGAGAGGGAGAGAGAGAGAAAGATAGAGATAGGGAGAGGGAGAGAGAGAGAGGGGGGGGGGTAGGGAGAGGGAGAGAGAGAGAGAGAGGGGGATAGGGAGAGGGAGAGAGAGAGAAAGATAGAGATAGGGAGAGGGAGAGAGAGAGAGAGAGAAAGAAAGAGAGAGAGAGAAAGAGAGTTAGATATGCAAGCACTTGGAAGCCAGCGTATTTTGGAAACTGAAGTAGTTCATCCACTTGTGTTTAACTAAACCGCCTTGTGTTATTTAAACCAGAGAGACAACAAGAGGTTTCACGAAGCGAATGACTTATATAAGTATATGCAAATTAAATGAAATACAACAGTAACAACAACAGGCAGCGATGATGACGAGTAGGTAGCAATATTAGAGTAACTTGTTACTGTAACGGACGATATTATCATAAGGCGTGATAGGAGTATTGTCAAAGTTACTTTAATTATTATGGAGACATGTATGAATGATAATGAAAATGAAGACAACAA
>NW_028234429.1:3970433-3972933 GCF_977035675.1 Penaeus japonicus
GTACGATCTAGAGCGAGAGGAACTAACAGTTAACTCTCCCCACTTGAAGGGCGTGAATCAGCGACGATTCATAAAAGAATGAAGATAGAAAAAGCTCGTTCACAGTTTACTCATAAAAGTTGATGGAGGGAGAGCTAACAAAAGCGCCAACTCGCTCCAACTCGTTCGTGTCTGCCTCCGCCTGTCTGTTCGCTGTCGCTGTGGGCGCGGAGGTGTGTCGTTCTCGCAATATACCCGGAATTAAAATAACAATAATAGATGCTAGAATGCAGGTTCAGTAAATCTGCGTTTACCACTTTCTTATAAAATTACAAGACAGTTATCACACGTCAATATATATATTTTTTTAATATCAACAGTTCTGTGAAGAACGATCCGTCAAAGCAAAATCCTTTTCGAAAATTATCATCAAAGCTGAATATCAATATGAATCCTTTTTGCACATATGAAAAGGTCCTAACGATTCACCTATCATAATGATGAAAAGAAATTAAAGTAAATTAAAGATTTGAAAAATATATTTAATATGAAAAAAATAGTACAATACAGCAAACAGAAATCAGTCAAGAGTTTTGGTTAAAGTACCAACATGCCCGTCCGTTTTTCCAACTAAATCTAGAGAACGGCTTAAATATATCGACTTGGAACTGTTATCTTACCAAAAAAGAAAGAAAAGGAAAAAAAACATGAATGCATATAGATTTTTTTTCTTATTATTATTATTTCTCTTCTTCTTCTACGTTTGCTAAAGTCCCTTTTTATTAGACTTGTCAGCTTGTACCTTATTATTGACTCACTTTGCATCTCTTCTCTGGTTAGATATCTGTCAACTAATTTCTCTCTTCCATATCTCTTCCATCTATAAGTAATTTTAAAGCAAATCGTTATTATCACTAATGTTAGTATCAGCAAAAGTAACAATACTGTTATAACTTTTTATCACCATTATCTTTCTTTAAGTATCCTGAATATCTACGCAACTGCTACCACGACATCTACAATCAGCGCTGCAGTCAAGCATTGTACAATCTTTTGCTAGAAACAAAAACACTGTATTGATTAAAGAAATCACCGAGTAAGACTGTATTTAACACGAAGACTGACTATGAAATCAAGAGCAGTTTAGTCGTGTAACCTTAAAAAATATTACCATTATATAGACTTAATTTACATGATAGAAAATATTACCATTATATAGACTTAATTTACATGATAGAAAATATTACCATTATATAGACTTAATTTACATGATAGAAAATATTACCATTTTTCAATTGTCTACGTCCTTTGTTTCCCTTCAGATATATTATAACAACTGTTCTATTTTTCATGCATGTCTTATCTTTTTTTTATGCATGGAGGAATTTCCGTGTGTGTAATACCAGTTGGCCTTTGTTGTTGACAAAATAAACATTTGTCAATTCCATATCACGTGTTTGTATTCCCCCTTTATTTGTTGTCGTTATTTACAAACTGCTTTGTTGCTAGGTCGGTGCAAGACAAGTTTTTCTCTTATTTTCCTTTTTTTTTCCCGAAATGATATTTATTTATTTTTTTCATAAACCTTTGTATAAAACAATGTATACATACTATACTTAGAAGAGATTATAGATAAACACGACTTACCCTGAAGATCAAAGGAAAATTTTGTGAACAGACAAGACCTTTGAGTTACCTGTTGGAAGGGTATTGGCATTTTCTATTTCCTTCAACTTATCCTTCTACTTATTCTTCTATTTATCCTTCGGGCATTTCTCATTTTGTCTTCTCTCGTCTGGAGAAGGGACAGATTGGTAGTGGTGTGTGTGTGTGTGTGTGTGTTTTGTGATTTTGTTTGTGTGTGTGATTTTGTTTGTGTGTGCGTGTGTGTTTGTGTTTGTGATTTTGTTTGTGTGTGTGTGTTTGTGTTTGTGACTTTGTTTGTGTATGTATGTGTGTGTTTGTGTGCGCTTGTGTTTGTGTTTGTGATTTTGTTTGTGTGTGTGTGTGTTTGTTTGCGCTTGTGTTTGTGATTTTGTTTGTGTATGTGTGTGTGTGTGTTTGTGATTTTGTTTGTGTGTGTGTGTGTGTGTTTGTGTTTGTGTTTGTGATTTTGTTTGTGTATCTGTGTGTGTGTGTTTGTGCGCGCTTGTGTTTGTGTTTGTGATTTTGTTTGTGTATGTGTGTGTTTGTGATTTTGTTTGTGTATGTATGTGTGTGTGTTTGTGTTTGTGCTTGTGTTTGTGCTTGTGATTTTGTGTGTGTGTATTTGTGTTTGTGCTTGTGATTTTGTTTGTGTGTGTGTATGTGTGTGTGTGTTTGTTTGCGCTTGTGTTTGTGATTTTGTTTGTGTATGTGTGTGTGTGTGTTTGTGATTTTGTTTGTGTGTGTGTGTGTGTGTGTTTGTGTTTGTGATTTTGTTTGTGTATCTGTGTGTGTGTGTTTGTGCGCGCTTGTGTTTGTGTTTGTGATTTTGTTTGTGTATGTGTGTGTTTGTGATTTTGTTTGTGTATGTATGTGT
>NW_028234429.1:3985433-3990433 GCF_977035675.1 Penaeus japonicus
TTTGTGTGTGTAAGTATGTATGTATGTATACGTATATCAACCCGTTCTTCTTTTGGCCGTATGTCATTTTCTCTTTGACTTATGTCCCAGTGAGTAGTGAAAATAAAATGTCTGAAATACCCTGCTCTAATTCATCACTTGCACACGTGTTGCAAACATGTTCAGCTAAAAGCAAGAACGAATTTTCGCTCAGATGGGGATTGCATTTCACACCCCATTCATCCGCTGAAAAACGTCTTTTCAGAGACAATATCCTAGGATGCACGAGATGCAGTGATACTAGCTCTGACCTTTCTGCAATTGCTTGTGGACTACTTATGGTTAGGCGGCCATGTGCTGTCATGAGTGGGATTTGTTTACTCTGTAAATGCCTTCTGAATCTAAAGCCGCTTTGATTCCATTGTTGGATTTTGTACGAAGAAGCTTGGATATTCAGGAACAATTCTTTCTTTCTCTCTCCCTCTCTCTCTCTCTCTATCTATCTATCTATCTGTCTGTCTGTCTATCTATCTATCTATCCATCTCTCTCTCTATCTATCTATCTATCTATCTATCTATCTGTCTGTCTGTCTATCTATCTATCTATCCATCTCTCTCTCTCTCTCTATCTATCTATCTATCTATCAGTCAATCCTATCTCTCTCTCTCTATCTATCTATCCATCTCTCTCTCTATCTATCTATCTATCTATCTATCTATCTATCTGTCTATCTATCTATCTATCCATCTCTCTCTCTCTCTATCTATCTATCTATCTATCTATCTATCTATTTCTATCTATTAATTTATCTCTCTCTATCTATCTATCTATCTATCTATCTATCTGTCTGTCTGTCTGTTTATCTATCTATCTATCCATCTCTCTCTCTCTCTATCTATATATATATCTATCTATCTCTATCTATTCATTTATCTCTCTCTCTCTCTCTCTCTCTCTCTCTCTCTCTCTCTCTCTCTCTTTTGCTCTCTCTCTCTCTTATAACGTCTTTTAACATCTAATTCCATATAGAATATTTGAATATGAAATGCAAAGAATGTATATTTTGATGCATTTCATTATCTGAGGAAATTTTATGTCGCATTCCCCAAAACAATATAGTTACCCCCGAAAACATCTCTCGCTCCCGTTTTCTGTAAGGCCATTTCTATAATTATCTGCTCTTATGTGACGCCATTGATAAACAGCTATACGGTGCATTTTGACGATTTTATATGCTCAATAGGCTTGTAAAATAATATAATTTATTCTATAGATGAATATATTCAATAAGCACATATAAATAGCGCGTGATTTATAACCCGATGTTGATATCTTTAATAGGAATAAAGTATATGAAACTTGATGTAAAAAGCAAGTGAAAGTCAGGGAACGGAAATCTCAAAAAAAAAAAAAAAAAAAAAAAAACATCGCTTTCTGCCTTAAAGGCTTATTCATTATATCTGAATCATAGTTAAAAGCATGGCTAATAGGGTTCATTACCTCACCCGGTGTTATTGACGATGGAGCGAGAAAATATACAACGCTATATGAAAAAGGAGGTTGAAAAAAACATGAACTGCCTTTCACTCGCTGATTGATACACATACACTCCTCCGTGTGATAAACTTCCGCCTAATATATTGACTAAAACACCGACTATGATTAACACAGGAAAGGTTTTATTCATATTTTTTTTTCATTATCACTAATAAGTACGTAGACGAAATGTGCAGCACATCCAGTCCGTACTAACAAGACCTACGAAAATTAAAAAAAAATAAAAATAAAAAAAACAGAAGAGTATCTGGCCATGATATTAGATTTCAAAGTCATGAAAAGCAGCACATAACGTCATTCAGCAGTTCCATGAAGTTATGTCAACGTCATGGAGGTCGACGCCGTTGCACGAGCCGGATCTAACGTTGGAGAGGAAGGTTGCATTGTTGAGAAGCCAAAACATGTCGCAGTCGCACACCAGGGGGTTACCTGCAGGGAAGAGGAAGGCAAGAGGCACTGGAACACTTATTGGGGTAAGGACATGTATGCACATACGAACACATACTCACAGTAAGAACGAAGCAAAATAAATTTTTTTCGGGAAAAGTAGAGTCTTTTTTTTATATCGTACGCCCGAAAATGTTCGAAACGTCACGATCTTCTTCTTTTTTTTCCTTTTTTTCGTTCTTACCGAAGCTGTATTTTATCATATATGTGTGTTCACCTTGCTATGTTTGTTTGTTTTTTATTATTATTCATTCGCACGTGTTACGGTGTTAATGATTTCACAGATTTGGGAAACATTTTGGTACTTTTTTTCTGTCTGATAAGGTGTCTAATCTAACTTGCAATGTCACGGTTTCGTGTTTCTTTTATTATTGGCTGTTTCATTTCGATTTTCATACTCACGTTACTGTATTAGTGACCTGTTCATACTTCCATGTCATTTCGATCGACTGACCGTCAATGTAAAGTGGAAAATTACAGATACGAATAACAAATAAATAATTATCTTTCTGCAATTGCATAAGACACTTCAAGTAATAATGCGTACACTACAATGATGTTAAGAATACTGATGCACCAAAAACAATAATACCGATGATTATTGCAATAACGATCATGATGATTATTGAAATTAAAAACGTCATGAAACGCCATGAGATCTCACCCTCGAGGTCGATCTCCCCCCAGCCATCCAACATGCGGTCCATGAGGGGTCGGAACACCGCTTCTTCCACGCGGGTCAAGTTGTTATTCTCGAGGAACAGCTTCAGTCGGGTGCTCGTGGAGCCTAAAGAGACAGTATAGCTAAGTCACCCCTAATGCCAGGCGCACTTTCCATTTTCTTTGAAGATTATGGAAATAGGATGACTTTTTTTTTTTTTCTCTCTCTCTCTCTCTCTCTCTCTCTCTCTCTCTCTCTCTCTCTCTCTCTCTCCAATTCATGTTTTTTTTAGTAATGAGACGAAGAAGACACGTGGAGACTCCAAAATAGAACACGATAGATCGAATTAGACGTAAAGTAAAACCCATATTCTTCCGAATCCACCCACCGGTTATGGCATCAGGCTCAATGCTGCTAATCGAATTGTTGGAAAGGTAAAGGTACTTGAACTTCTCCGAGTTGAGGACGATGTGACGCCGGTGGAGATCCCCCAGATGATTGTTGCTCAGGTGCAGCTCCTCGAGGTTCTCAAGGGCCTGGAACGTGTCCTCGGGGAAGCCGGTCACGGAAGGACTCACCTGCGGGGTATTGGTGGAGTGAGGAAGAGACATGGGGAGCGAGAGAGAGGGGGGAGGGGGAGAGTTTGGGAGGGAGAGGGAGGGAGGGAGAGAGAGGGAGGGGGAAGGAGGGGGAGAGTGGGGAAGGAGAGAGAGGGAGGGGGAGAGTGGGAGAGAGGGGGAGAGTTTGGGTGGGAGAGAGAGGGGGGGGAGAGAGAGAGTGGGGGAGCGAGAGAGAGAGAGGGGGGGAGAGAGAAGGAGGGAGGGAGAGAGAGAGGGGGGGAGAGAGAGGGGGAGGGAAGGAGGGAGGGAGAGGGAGAGAGAGTGGGGGGAGGGAGGGAGGGAGAGAGAGGAGTGGGGGGAGGGAGAGTTTGGGAGGGAGAGAGAGGGGAGGGAGGAGTGGGGGAAGGAGAGAGAGTGGGGGGAGAGGAGAGAGGAGGGAGGGGGAGAGTGGGAGGGAGGGAAGGAGAGGGAGGGAGGGGAGGGAGGGAGGGAAGGAGGAGAGAGAGAGGGAGGGGAGGAGGGGGGAGGAGGGGAGAGGAGAGGAGGGGGGAGGGGGAGAGGGAGGAGAGAGAGAGAGGGGGGGAGGGAGAGAGAGGGAGGAAGAGACATGGGGAGCGAGAGAGGGGGGGGAGGGAGGGAGGGAAGGAGGGAGAGAAGGAGAGAGGGAAGGAGAGAGAGTGAGGAAGAGACAAGGGGAGCGAGAGAGAGAGAGGGGGGGGAGGGAGAGAGGGGGGAGAAAGAGAGAGGGAGGGAGGGAGGGAGGGAGAGGGAGGGAGGGGGAGAGTTTGGGAGGGAGGAAGGGGGAGAGAGAGGCAGGGAGGGAAGCAGAGAGAGAGAGGAGGGGGGGGAGACAGAAGCAGGGAGGGAAGGAGAGAGAGGGGGGAGGGAGAGAGAGGGAGGGAGGGAGAGAGAGGGAAGGAGGGAGAGAGAGAGGGGGGAAGGAGAGAGAGGGAAGGAGAGAGAGAATTAGAGAGAAAGAGAGAGAGAGAGAGAGAAAGAGGAAGAGGGGGAGTTCGGGGAAGCGAAAGAGGGAGGAAGTGAGGGAAAGAATGGAGAAGAGAGAGAGAAAGAGGGAGAATGGGGGAACGAGTGAAAGAAAGAAAGGGAGAGGGAGAGAGGAAGATGAAAGGGAGATGCATGTGAGGCATGGGACAAGAAAGCTTTTCTCATGAGCATTCTGTCGAGGAAGGACTCAAAAGAATTACGAGACCGTAAAAATGGATTGCGACATTAAAGATAGTGCACAGGTAGTTATTAGAGCAAGAAGAAAACATCTTTTAAAGATACGATAGCAACAGAGCAAGACTCAAGCCTTTAATTACAACAACCCTAACAATTATTCAGAAAAGTAATCATTTCTGCTCGAAAAAAAAAGAAAAAAAAAAAAGACAGAAATGGAATACCAGATTCCTCATTACATTTATGATCCTGAGGTTGGGTGCCCCTTCAAGGGCCTCTCGCGTGAAGGTCGTGATAGGGTTCTGCCAGAGGTTGATGTCCTCGAGGGCGTCCGACACCAGCTGGGGGAAGGCGCTGAAGAGGTTGTGGTGGAGGTGGACGCGCCACAGCTTAGGATACTCGTGCAAAGTCTCCCACGGGAAAGTGCCGTCCTGCGAGGCGGAGAGCGCGGGTTGTTTGGCTTTAAAGTGTTGTTTAATTAATTAAGAAGGTCAGTGGACATATACTTACTGGTCTTTGCTGTGTCTGTTTACCTTAAGTGTGTTTGGGAAAGAGAGAGAGAGAGGGGGGGGCGCATATGTGTCTGTAATTAGTGAGTGTGACCAAATCATTATAG
>NW_028234429.1:3995433-3997933 GCF_977035675.1 Penaeus japonicus
GGAATTATGATAAATATTCATATTTTGTACTTTATATGGAATTTCTCTTCGTTCGTTGATGAGTAAGAATTTTTTTTCCATCTAAGCAGGTAACTCTGTTTGATATGGGATGTATAATGAATAATGCATGATATATGTATGATATGTATGGCTTTGTGTGTGTCAGTGTACCTTGCGATGAATTTAAATGGACAATAGTGATGAATTAAAGTATGAAGCACACAGTATGATAAGAAGTTACTGATTCGTAATCATGTGTTTTGAAAAGCCTGGTGTACCGTTGCTATAGTTTTGCAGATGTTAGAAAGTGTAACCCAGACGATATATCCTCTTGATCGCAAGTCTTCTCTTATTTATTTGTTTGTTTACTTTTTTAAACGTTTAAGTGCATTTTTTTAAGCCTTCCTTGAGAGAAATGTTATAGGCGTTATTTTCACTCAGCTGAAGCGCGAAAGCCTGAAAGACTTGGGTTATATTAACAACTCCTTCATCCTTGTTACTCTTTTATTACAAATAGACTTTCATACAATATATATATAGTCACAGTGAGGTCACTCGACGGGATTAGTATGCATCGCTGAGATATTTCACTTCGCGGTTTTTTTATTTTTGGCTTCAGTCCTTTCAACATTCAACATCGCACAGTGGCAACCGACTGCTACGCAATCAACACTGATATGAAATAAGAGATTAATTTGTACCTTGGTTAATGCCTAAGTGGAACAACAGACCTTACATTAAGAGATTAGTGAGAAAGCTATCGTGCTCCATGTCCGCGTCCATGGCCCCGGGAGAGAGGCTGGGGAAGGGCAGCGCCTCCGGGGGCAGAGCCACGTGCGGCCGGCAGTCACCTTGGAGGCGGGCCTGCTGCGGGTCCACCAGGGCGTGGAGGAAGGCCATGGAGAGGGGGTCGTGGCTGCCCTGGGACCCCCCTGCCCTGGACGACGAGGACGACCCGGGAGGCGACCTGGAGCTCCCCGACGCCCTCTGCTGATGCTGCTGCTGCGGCCGCTTGCCCTCCGGCGACGCGCTCAGGCCGTCGTACGCGATGGCCGCCAGGTCGATGGTCTGCAGCGGCACTCGGAGCTTCCCGCTGAAGGCTCCGGCGTCCTGGGGGGCTTGCTGCTGATGCTGCTGATGCTGCTGCGCTGAGACGTCGCTCTCGCGGCTGACTGCTGCTGAGGGCGAGGCGGAAGGCAGCGGCATGAGCGAGGACTCCCCGGCGCCGGTCTCGCCCGCCTTGCTCGCCGCGACGGGCGCCGCGCCCACCTGAGGGAGAGGAAAGCGGGCGGGGTAATGCACGCTGTCGCCGAACGCATTTCCGACGGAGCGTCTTGCAGAGAGACGATCCTCCTCATGCTATGCGGTGCAGTTAGACCTGTCTATGGCACTTTCTTTAATGGGGGTCATGATTACTGCAAATCTGACTCTGGTGAACTTTTTTTTTTTTATATGCATGCTGGTGTACTGTGTGTGTTTGTGTGTGTGTGTGTATGTATATATATATGTGTGTGTGTATATATATATTATATATATATATATATATAATAGATAGATAGATGATAGATATATATATAGATATATAGATAGATATATATATATGTACATATATTTATGTATATATATATATATATGTATATAAATATATATATATATATATATATATATATATATATATATATATAGTGTATATAGATATATATATACATATATATATTCATATATATATATATATATGTATATATATACATATGTATATACATATATATATATATCTAAATATGTGTGTGTGTGTGTGTGTGTGTGCGTGTGTGTGTATTCATATATACATATATATATATATATATATATATATATATATATATATACATACATATATATATATATATATTATATATATATATATGTATATATGTATATATATATATATATATATATATATATATTAATATATATATATATATACATATATTATGTATATGTATATACAGATATATATATATATACATATATATATATATATATATATATATATATATATATATATATATATAGATCCATACATACATACATACATACATACATATATATATATATATATATATATATATATATATATATATATGTATGTATGTATGTGTATATACATGTATATATACACAGACACAGGTCCGTGCATGCATGTGTGAGTGTGTCTCCTGAGCACTGACCGTGGTGTTCGCAGTTCGCAGCGGCGTGAGTGGATGAAGACCCGTGTTGGGTGCGGAGGGCGTCGCGGGACTTCCCCTCCCCCGCTCTCCTCCTCCGCCGAGCTCCTTCCGAGATGCTGCTCCTCCTCCTCCTCCTCCTCCTCCTCCTCCTGGGGACGACCCGGCGTTGGGCTCGCAGCGATGAGAGCGCAGACTCACCTGTTCGAGGAGATATTGAATTATCACGGATAAAGCTTGGTCTTTCGGCGCACCGATTGGATTTCCTTCGTCGGCAAAAGGGGGGGGGGGGC
>NW_028234429.1:4007933-4010433 GCF_977035675.1 Penaeus japonicus
GTTCGGAATGGCGTCGGGCGAGTGCGTGGGCGTGTATCCCGACACATTGTGGGTGGGCGTCAGCGGAGTCGCATCGGCGTAGGAATTATGCTGGTTGGGAAGATGGGCGGCCAAGTGGTGGTGGAAAGCCTGAAGACCGCTGACGGAGGCGCTGCAGATGGGGCAAGAGAGAGGCCGGATGAGCGCTGTAGCGACTCGCTGCTGGAGGTCGCTCACGTTCACCAGGGACTCCCGCTCGCACACGGGACACGCCAGGTAGCCCATCCTGTGTGGGAGAGAGACCTCAGATATATACCTTATTTATCGCTATTATTCCTGACTAAAGCTTTTCTACTATTATCCTAGGTATTAACAGTAGATCACACGTGTGTCCGTGTGTGTGTTTATAGTTACCTACATATATACACTAATACATAATGCTATCTGTCGATATCTAACATTACTCTTTAACCATTCATTGCAACATCTTTTGTGAATCCATCTTTAATCTTCTTCAGTTGCGTGTGTGTATCCGCGCGCGTGTGTGTGTGTGTGTGTGTGTGTGTATGTGTGTGTGTGTGTCTCCTCGACCCTCCTTCCATACACGACTTCCAAAACCAAGGCCCCTCTAGTTTTACAGCCGTACCTCATACCATGCGTTCTTTAAGGGATTGCTTTATCCTTCCTTGTATCACCTGTCAGTTGTTTTATTACCTGCAATGTCATTTAAGTCTCCTATGTTGATTAAAAACATTTATTTTTTATTGTTTTTATGGTGTTCTCTTACTGTTGGTATCTTTATGTCAGCATTACTTTGTTATTCTTATTCTTATTCTTGCCAGCTGTTTTGGTAGCTATCAGTGCTATCATCGTTGCAAAGGTTATTATTGCTATCATCACTAGCATTATTTTTTGTTTTCATTATCCTTTCATCATTATTATCATTCTTATTATCTTTATTACTATCACTAACATTGTTATTGTTATGACTGTTCTTTTCAAACCTTCCCCTTCTCCCCCTCTTCATCCTCCTACTTCTGCTATTCCTTCTATTCCTTCTCCTCCTCCTCCTCCTCCTCCTCCTCCTCCTCCTCATTATTGACCTTTTCATTATCATTATCATCATCATTATTCTTTAATCGTCATTATCATTACTATTACTATCCATATTATTATTTTCATCATCATTACCATCAAGATTGCATGATCATCACTATCTTTCTAATTATCATTGTCAATGGAATCATCATCATTATTATTATGATTGCTGGTATTATTATCGTTTCGGTTGCCATGACCGTTTTCATCTTCGTTATCATTACCATTATTATTATCATTGTCATTATTACTAGTGATTTCATCATTACAGTTGTTGATGCTCTTATTTTCTTTAATACTATAATTTACATAATCACTATCAATATTGTTATTGTTATTATAATAATCTGCCTTTAGATCAGCGCGGACAATGCAAAAGGTATTCAGACTAAACGTTCCGCGAAACACAATAGCCCTATTCAGAGACACCCAACAACCTATTATACTTCGAATAAAACCCTTCTATAATGCAGAAAAAAAATATACAGCGACTTTTGGTAAACGCAAATGACACAACATGCCATCACAGGTGGCACTGCAGATAAACACATAGGTGGCACTACAAATAACCAAAGACGGAATTCGCGTACAGACGTGACCTAGTTGTGACGTCATCTTGGCGGCTTGAACAGACACTGAAGGGGGGGAGGGGGGAGGGGGAGGGGTAGAGGGGGGTGTGCCTTGTGCCAAGACCTTGTGATGATTCTCTTCATTCATTACGCGACGTTGATTCTGTTTTCTTTCGTGTTCTTTTCATGTTGCATTTGTTTTATGTTAATTTTTTTTATAAAATAAAATAACAAACATAAAATTTGTTTTATGTGTTGTGGAGAGATTTTTTTTTTTTTTCGTCCGTTCTGACTTTTATAGAAAGTTGTTGTTGTTTGTGGGTTTGCTTTGTTTCGTTCTGTGTCTAGACTTTTGTTCTCCAGGTGACGGCCATAGAATGTTCTGGTTACTTGGTGTTGATGAATAAGGGCATTGATGAAGATTCTCAGAGTGTTCAGTGCGCGCGCGCGTGTGTGTGTATGTGTGTGTGTGTGTGTGTGTGTGTGTGTGTGTGTGTGTGTGTGTGTGTGTGTGTGTGTGTGTGTGTGTGTGTGTGTGTGTGTTTACTAAAGGGAATAAATCATGATAACTCTGTATGACAATGCAGGGAATTAATCATGCGACCATGCCTATAAGAGATTATATGAAATAAATGAATATTCGATAAATTTGTAAATAACATTTTGCTTTAATTTGTTTGAAAAAGCATTTAGAAAGGATACCAATATAAAACTGATTGATTACAAACTCCGTTTATCATAAAAATGTTCAACTGTTTTCAATTAATTTCATTTTGTTTTTTTTTAATACCAAACACTATTAGAAAAAGAAATCTATTTTTTCAGTTCCATCTCTTGAGCAGATTAAGAATTAG
>NW_028234429.1:4035433-4040433 GCF_977035675.1 Penaeus japonicus
CAAAAAATATAGCGATAATAGACATAAAACGGAACAATCACGGCAACGCTGAGCATAAAGATAAGGAAAAGACCCTTTCATCAAAATAAGACAAACGCCACAACATCACACAGTGCCGCAGCAACAGTAAGGATCAGAGAGAAAAAAACCTACGGAGTTCGCACGCCGGCTTCTGTTCCCAGTCGTGGTCCGTGCACTTGACCTGTTGCACGGTCTCTGTCCTCGCGCCCGTGATGCCGTGCCCGGGGAGGCAGGTCGCCGTCACAGCCTCGCCGACCTTCCTCATGCGTGTGGTCGACCAATCCACCGTCGCGTTCACCACCACAGGCTGGTCCTTGCACACTGAGGTTATTGACGGAGGTAGAGGCATGTTCAGATATTGTTGTAGATGTAGTTGCCTACGCATCTATATCGTTGTTTATTTATTTATCTATCTATATATAAGAGGCATGTTCAGATATTGTTGTAGATGTAGTTACCTACGCATCTATATCGCTGTTTATCTATCTATCTATATATATATATACAGCCTAATACACCATGAGCTCTCACTTGGCCAAGAATAAGAACAGTGAGCCAGAACCAAGTGATAAAAGCAACAGCCACCCACCCGTCTCGCATCCTGGCGTCACCACCCAGCCATTGAACGTGCACTTGACCGCCCGCGTCTGCACTTGGGCGTCGGCGAAGTACAGGTCGCCGTTGCAGGTTGCAGTGACCTCCTCGCCCACCTCCCACATGTCGTGCTGGTGGTCTGTCGTGGCGTTCACTATAACCGGCGTCTCCAGGCACACTGTCATGCACAGGGGAAGAATGCATGCAGAGAACGGTCAGTGAAAGGATGTTTGTACGAAGCAAAATCATGTTTGTTTGTTTTTTTCTGTTTTAATAATGACATTGTCTCTTTGCATTTCCACGTAGGTGCTCACTATATACTAGACAATGGTTGAATGATGAAAGTGAACCAAGTTAATAATTAAGAAAGAAAAACAAAAGAGATGGCAACTAAAAGATGGAAGCAAGTATCTGCCATAGATCACCTCTGACGCAGCCCCGGTAACTCCATCCGTTGTTCTGACAAGTGACAGTCTGTTCCGTGACGTCCAGTTCCAGCAGGTAACTGGCATGACACGTGGCAGTGATCGTGTCGCCAATTTCGTAAACTTCAGTCGAGGAGAAGGTGTGGGTGGCGCCGGCGATGGAGGGGGCGACAGAGCACCCTGGGGGGAGGGGGGGAGGGGGGGTTACAACTTTTATGTCAGAGTGAATGTGTGTGTGTGTGTCTGGTTCTTCCTGTTGTTTTTGCCACTGTTGTTATTATCATAGTTTTTAAGCAGTAGCTGTTGTGATTGTTAACATTACTATTATTATCATTATCATCATCACCATCATAATCATCATCATCACCACCATTATCATTATCATCACCATCATCATCATCATCACCATCACCATCATCATCATCACCACCATCATCATCATCATAATCATTATTACTTTATCATTACTAATACTGTTATTCTCATTGTGATCATTGTTAATACTACTGCTACTATTTTGATTAATATGATCATCATTATCATCATTATCATGACTATTATTATCCTCATTGTTATCGTTGTTATTATCATTATCATAAGCATTATCATTATAACAATAATAAATATTATTATCATCATCATCATTATTATCATTATTATCCTTATCATTGTCAGTAGTTGTAGAAGTAGTAGCATTAGTAGTAGTATCATTATCATCATTTTCATTGTTTTGATGATGATAATTTTCATGATCATTACCCTTATCATTGCTATTGTCATCATTATTATCGTTATTTCCATCATATTATAATCCTATCATTATTGCTATCATTATCATTGTCATTATTATCATTATCATTATTCTCATAATTATCTATAATCATTACCAACTTTACCATTATTGCTATTATCACTATCATCATCATCATCATTATTATAGCAGTTTTATTGTTATCATCATGGCTATTCTTATCATTACTATCAACATTATCATTATCATCATTGTTGTTGTTATCATTACTTCATTGTTATCTTTATTGATGTGAACATTACCAGTATCAATATATTATAATCATCATTATCATTGCTCATTTCCCCGTTATCATTATCAATATCATTTTTGGTATCATCATTATTTGCCATCATCATTATCATCATCATAATCACTATCATTGCTATGACCATTACTACCATTAGTATCATCATTATCATTATTATTATTATCATCAGCATCATAATCGTTAATCGCTGCGGACTAACACTTCCATTCCCACTATTGGTCTCAACATCACCATAATGACCAGCACCACCATCGTCACCATAGCAAAGAGCAACCGCCTCAACCCTCACCAAGTCACCATCGGCCGCACAAGACCCTCAAGCGACACAATACTCACGGTTACAGTGCAACAGGTCTTCTTCAGGCATGAATCCGTACGTGTAATTGAACTCGCCCACGTGCGTGCCGTTGTAAGTGGCGTTGGTCATTTCCGTGCACGTGTATCGCTGCGTCACCCGGAGGTCAAGGGTCGTCATGCCCATGGAGGCAAAGTTGCACTTGTAGGTGAGGCCGAAGGTGTGGTAGCGGAAGGTCAAGTTGTTTGTAACTGTCATGTCGGGCAGGGGGGTTTGCTCGTCGAAACACACTGACGACCGGACGGGGAAGAAAAAGAGGTCAGTAGGGTGTGGAGGTGGGGGGTGGGGGTAGGGGGTGGGGGTAGATTGTTCCTGTCTGTCTGTTTCTTTTCTTTTCTCTTTCTCTCTCTCTCTTTGTCTCTCTGTCTCTCTCTCTCTCTTTCTCTCTCTCTCTCTCTCTCTCTCTCTCTCTCTCTCTCTCTCTCTCTCTCTCTCTCTCTCTCTCTCTCTCTCTCTCTCTCTCTCTCTCTCTCTCTGTCTCTCTCTCTCTCTTCTCTTTCTCCCTGTCTATCTATTGATAATGAATAGCTTAGTTCTGTATGACCATTCTATCCGTTTTCGTGTGTTTATTTATTTCCAATATTCTCAACCTCTCTCTCTCTCTCTCACCATCCAGGCCATAGCAGGGGATCAAGTAGTCCTCATCGGAGGGCCACCAGCCTCCCAGCTGACCGATGCACTCCAGGCTCTGCACCGTCTTGTTGCCTCTCTCGCCCATGGTGAAGTAGCCGGGCTTGCAACTGTGAGTGGGGGAGGAGGGGGGGGCGGGGGGCAGGAGGCAGGAAGAGGAGGAGGAGAAGGAGGAGGATGGGGAATGGGTGAAAGAAGAGGGAGGAAGAGGAGGTGAGGAGGAGGAGGATGGGGAATGGGTGAAAGAAGAGGGAGGAAGAGGAGGAAGGGAAATGGGGGAAATAAGAGGGAGGAAGAGGGGGTGAGGAAGAGGAGGAAGGGGAATGGGGGAAATAAGAGGGAGAAAGAGGAGGAGGAAGGGGAATGGGGGAAAGAAGAGGGAGGAAGAGGAGGAGAAGGAGGAGGATGGGGAATGGGGGAAAGAAGAGGGAGGAAGAGGAGGAGGAGAAGGAGGAAGAAGGGGAATGGGGGAAATAAGAGGGAGGAAGGGGAATGAGGGAAAGAAGAGGGAGGAAGAGGAGGAAAAGATGGAGGAGGATGGGGAATGGGTGAAAGAAGAGGGAGGAGGAGGAGTAAGAGGAACGGGGGAAAGAAGAGGAAGGAATAGGAGGTGAGGAGGAGGAGTAAGGGGAACGGGGGAAAGAAGAGGGAGGAAGAGGAGGAGGAGAAGGAGGTAGAAGGGGAATGGGGGAAAGAAGAGGGAGAAAGAGGAGGTGAGGAAGAGGAGGAAGGGGAATGGGAGAAAGATGAGGAAGGAATAGCAGGTGAGGAGGAGGAATAAGGGGAACGGGTGAAAGAAGAGGGAGGAAGAGGAGGAGGTGAGGAGGAGGAGTAAGGGGAACGGGGGGAAGAAGAGGGAGAAAGAGGAGGAGGAAGGGGAATGGGGGAAAGAAGAGGAAGGAATAGGAGGTGAGGAGGAGGAGGAAGGGGAACGGGGGAAAGAAGAGGGAGGAAGAGGAGGAGAAGGAGGAGAAAGGGGAATTGGGGAAAGAAGAGGGAGGAAGAGGAGGTGAGGAGGAGGAGGAAGGGGAATTGGGGAAAGAAGAGGGAGGAAAAGGAGGTGGGGAGGAGGAGGAAGGGGAATTGGGGGAAAGAAGAGGGAGAAAGAGGAGGAGGAAGGGGAATGGGGGAAAGAAGAGGGAGGAAGAGGAGGAGGAGAAGGAGGAAGAAGGGGAATGGGGGAAAGAAGAGGGAGGAAGAAGAGGAAGGGGAATGAGGGAAAGAAGAGGGAGGAAGAGGAGGTGAGGAGGAGGAGGAAAAAGAGGAAGAGTTAATAATGTTACCATTTTGATATCACAATTATGCAAATGAAGAAGCAAATATCTAAGATTAAATCCTCCACTCAGAGGCTAACGCCGCGAAGGGCGCTTTGCCGCATCCACTCCTCATTTCCAGCCACGAGGATCCCTCCTAGCAAGCCGCCAGGCAGGGGCACGCCCATCCTTACTTCCTCCCTGTAGACTTGACCGATTTGCCCATCCACGACTTTCTTGGTCGTCCCCGGTGCCTCCTCCACCCAGGAATGCCTCTGGTGGGCACCTGGTGGGCGGGATTTGAGCCAAGTGTCCACAAAGCCTGTGTTGGCGATCCTGTATTGTGCAAGCAACAGGTCCTGTGCTGGTCTCTCGGTCTTGTCGTTGGTTAGACACACGATCCCGTCAACTGAACCCCATGATCCGGTGTAAGGACCTGTTATAAAAGGAGTGAAGGCGCGATTCCAAGGCACAGGTTAAGTCTCGCTACCATACAGCACGACTGACAATATCAGGTCCCGAAGGCACGTAGCTTGGTCCTCCTGCACAGGTACCAGCATCTGCAAATACTTCAGTCGAGCAAGTTCATGGCTCTTACTGCCAGGCCACTCTGTCTGCTGACTTCCTGGTCTAACAGCCCAGAGGCATGGATTTCACTACC
>NW_028234429.1:4047933-4050433 GCF_977035675.1 Penaeus japonicus
ATATATAGATATATAACTTATATATATATATATATATATATATATATATATATATATATATGTATATATATATATATATATATATGCAGAAGTAATGACAACCACACACTATCAAGCATCCAAGCACACACCTCTAGACGACCCGGTTTTTAAGGACAGACTCTCAGCCCTAAGGGGTCACTTACATACGTCGGTCTAACAGGTCAGCACATCTGACCTGGTCCTGGCCAAGGTAATCGCGTGACTGACACATACAAGTGATCATATGATTGCCTGGATATGCCCTCGTGCTCACACAAACATCCATACGGAAATGCCCTCTGTTACATTAGGAAATACTATGCAGTTGTTGGGACTGTGATTGACGGCTCCTAGTACAGCCAGCTCTAGACAGTCTGGCTAGTCGCCTCCGTGACAGTGTGCGGTTTTGTTGACATCTGATGGAAGGGTTTATTCTTGTTTGTGTTCTCTTGTGGCTTAGTAAATACCAGTATCCGTTATTCGTGTGCACATCCACGCTAATCCATTGTCACTCTCTTTCTCGTTTTTTCTCTTTTTTTTTTCTCTTTCTCTTTCTCGTTTTTTTTTTTTTTTTCCTTCTCTCTCTCTTTCTCTTTCTCGTTCTCGTTTTTCTTTCTTTTTTCCTTCGTTCTCTCTCTCTTTCTCTTTTTCTTTCTCTTTGTCTTTCCCTTTCTCTTTCTCTTTCTCTTTATTTTCTCATTCTTTTTCTTTCTCTTTCTCTTTCTCTTTCTCTTATAATTTCTCTTTTTATTTTGCTTTCTCTCTATCTCTGTATCTATCTCTATCTATCTGTCTATCTATTTTTCAATTCACGTATCTATCTATTCATGTGTGTTTATTTACTTCTCATTATATCAGGTTCTTCTATACTTCATCCTACAATTAATAATAAACAAAATACGACTCCCTCATACAAATACTACATCTTAAGCCATAAACATTTCGAACCTTGACAAACCGACAACCATTTTACCTATAAACATTTCCTCTATGACAAACAGAAACCATAAACATTCCACCCATAAACGTAAGCCTCTTTTGACCAGCTGAAACGAAGCAAGAAAAAAAACAGCAAGACCTGGCCTTACTTCCTGGACGCCTCGACGATCCCGAAGGCGACGGGGCTGGACGAGAAGTGGAAGCAGGCCGTCCCGTTGTTGGCCAGGACGAAGTCGCTCGGACACTCGACTGCGGACAGAAGCGGGGTTTTGAGGCGGATGGCTGTGTAGATTTGGTTTGCCGTTCATCTTTCTTTTGTTATGTTTGTGTGTGTGTGTGTGTTTATGCGTGTGTGTGTATATAGTATATATATATATATATATATATATATATATATATATATATATATATATATATAGAAATATATATATATATATATATATATATATATATATATATATATATATATATATATATATATATGTGTATACATATATATATATATATATATATATATATATATATATATAGAGAGAGAGAGAGAGAGAGAGAGAGAGAGAGAGAGAGAGAGAGAGAGAGAGAGAGAGAGAGAGAGAGAGAGAGAGAGAGAGAGAGAGAGAGAATTCTTAATAATCGAACATAGCGCGTTATTCCAATTCTAAAGGCTAAACCAAAATATCGAGCGATGCCGAGTCCTCAGTAAAAAGAGACATGCCCACTAAACCCTTTGATATAACGTAAGGAGTAACAATCGAAGTAAATGGATTGATAACTTAATCTAACAATATTAGCTTAAGAATGACATAATGATAACAATACCTTAATTTAATCATTAAAATCAAGTAATAATCGACCTGCGTTGAGAGGGCCACACCGATAAAACAAAAACTAAAATAAAACAACGAACATCACACCAAGACGAGGCGACGGAGAAAAAAAGCAATCTGACAGAACTCACTCGTGCAAGGCAGAGCAAGTTCTCTATCCCACTGCGGTCGCTCGGCCGAAGTGTCGTTCACGCAAGTCACTGTTCCTCTGTCAACTCTCGGGCCTCCTGCCGGGCCCTCCCTCATGAGCCAGTGACGGCACCAGAAGGTCACCACTGCGCCGGGAGATCGAGAAAGGGGAATGTCTGCTCCTTCGCCGTGTAGGTCGAGGGGCGGGCACGAGCGGGCTGTGGAGAGAGGGAGAGGGAGAGTGGAGCGGTTAAGGGAGAGGAAATGGGTGGTTGAGGGAGAGGGAGAGTGGGGTGGTTAAGGGAGAGGAAATGGGTGGTTGAGGGAGGGGGAGAGGAAATGGGTGGTTAAGGGAGAGGAAATGGGTGGTTGAGGGAGGGGAGTGGGTGGTTGAGGGAGGGGAGTGGGTGGTTGAGGGAGGGGGAGTGGGTGGTTGAGGGAGGGGGAGTGGGTGGTTGAGGGAGGGAGAGTGGGGCGGTTAAGGGAGAGGAAATGGGTGGTTGAGGGAGGCGGAGTGGGCGGTTAAGGGAGAGGAAATGGGTGGTTGAGGGAGGGGGAGTGAGCGGTTAAGGGAGAGGAAATGG
>NW_028234429.1:4095433-4100433 GCF_977035675.1 Penaeus japonicus
GCTCACGAGCAAGTAAAGTTTGTTCTCGCTACGTGTGAGTTTTACCCTGTGTTATTGCTACTGTTTTTATTATTCATAGCCTTAGTAAAAGTTGCTGTTGCTCTATTACAATCATCATCATTCTCATTACCATTACCATTATCATCAATATTGCTATCATCATTAACATCACTATCATCATCATCATTCTCATTATCATTACCATTATCATCATTATTGCTATCATCATCATCATCATTCTCATTATCATCATCATTATCATCATCATCATCATCATCATCATTACCAAAAAATACCTCCTAAATTACCAGTCTCTACCAGTACAGTGCCTTAGACTCAATATAATATACGAGTCACAGGGGACTGGCCTGGCTGGGGTCATAAATCTCTAATGCTCTCCAGTTTCGGGTAGCTAGTTTCCTTTCGGTTATGTATCTACAAATTACTGTTGTCGATTGTATAGCACATTCGCGATGCTTGTGGCAGCTTGGTCGAGTGAGTAAATTAAATTAGTGGCAGCCTATGAATCATTCATAGGCAGAGAAAAGGCGGTTATTCTAGCTAGAAGTTAAGTACATTACTTTCCGAAGCTCCTTGTTGAGACTATTTGCTGCCGTTAATATATGGCTGGGACCTTTATTAGCACGTAGGCATAGCTTTTCTCAATAGCTGAGTATTTATTATTCATTTACGTTCTCTTTCTCTCTTTCTCTCTCTCTTTCTCTCTCTCTCCCTCTCTCTCTGTCTCTCTCATTTTCTCTCTCTCTCTCTCTCTCTCTCTCTCTCTCTCTCTCTCTCTCTCTCTCTCTCTCTCTCTCTCTCTCTCTCTCTCTCTCTCTCTCTCTTTCTCTCTCTTTCTCTTTCTGTCCCCCCCTCCTTCCTCCCTCCCTCCCTTCCTCCCTCCCCCTCTCCTTATCTATCTATCTACCTATGTATTAATGTATCTATCTATCTATGTATGTATCTATCTATCTATCTATCTATTTGTCTGTCTATCTTCCTCCCCCACCCTCCTCTCTCTCTCTATCTATGCAACTCTCTATCTATCTATCTATCTATCTATCTATCTATTTATTTGTCTTTCTCTCCCTTCCCCCCTTTCGCTCTATCTATCTATCTATCCATCTACCTACCTATATCTATATATCTATATCTATATCTATATCTATCTATTTATCTATCTATCTACCTATATATACATATATATATATATATATATATATATATATATATATATATATATATATATATATATATATATATACAGTATATCATACACACACACACTCTCTCTCTCTCTATCTCTATCTCTCTCTCTCTCTCTCTCTCTCTCTCTCTCTCTCTCTCTCTCTCTCTCTCTCTCTCTCTCTTCTCTCTCTCTCTCTCTCTCTCTCTCTCTCTCTCTCTCTCTCTCTCTCTTTCGTTCTATCTATCTCTATATATCTCTCTCTGCAATTATTATTATCATGACTATCATTATTAATATTGTTATTATAATTTTTACTATGAATCATTATCAATATTGTCAGCATTATCATTTTCATTAACATTACTTTTTTCATCTGGTATCATGATAATGATTATTATATCCATTATCATCACTATTGTTATAATTCTCATTACCACTGTAATTGTTATCATTGCTGTTATTATTGCTATGTTCATTTTCATTATCATAACATTCATTATCATCGCTATAGCTATTATCATCATAATTACTCTTATATTACAACAACAACAACACTAACGATAGCAACAATAATAGTCATAGTAACTAGAATAATAATAATAATAATAATAATAATAATAATAATAATAATATTAATAATAATAATAATAATAATAATAATAATGATAATAATAATGATAATAATAATAATAATAATAATAATAATAATAATAATGATAATAATAATAATAATAATAATAATAATAATAATGATAATGATAATAATAATAATAATAGTCATAGAAAATAGCAGAAGTATATCACAAAGAAGAACAAGAACAATCCAACAAGTAAAAGTCTAGCATGCAGAGATACTTGTTTTTGTTTTTTGTTTTTGTTAATTATTTTGTTAATGATTTTGTTGTTGTTAATTTTATTTCATTTTATTTTCTAAATGTATTAAATTCGTTTGTGTTTCTTTATTTTGTAATTGTATTTCTTTCTAAGTCGAGGTATGGTTTTCTGACAATGAAAAATAAAAGAAAATAAATGATATTTTAAATGATAGATTAATGGCTTGATGAATAGATGTCTAGATATTTAAAAAGATAAACACTGATACCTAGATAAGTTGACTGATTTAAGTATGCAGAAGAAGAAGAAGAAGAAGATAGAAGAAGTTTAAATTAATCATATTAAAAAAATATATAAAAATGATTAACGTTAAACAGATATTTCTACCTCCATGTTCTTTCTAAAAATCGTAAAGTCCTCAGAATCAATTAACCAAAAATCTAGCATTTTGACAACACAACAAATTTCAATATATATATCAATTAATATCAAATTCAAATCCCGTATGATTCTGATTTTCAGCACCTGAACAATTACAAAAATCACATTCACAATAACAGCAGTTACCCTATTCTATGATGAAATAAAACACTACCACAAAATGAAAGGAAAAAACTCGCGCCGTTTCGAACTTTTTAAAGAAAGTTCCTCATTAGGCGTAAACAATCTAAAAAATTAATAGATTCATTTTTTTTATTGCTTACGCATGATGAGGAACTTTCACGAAAAAGTTCGAAACGTCACGAATTTTTCCTTTCATTTTATGGCAGTGTTTTATTAATTCTGTGTTGTGCACGTTACTGTGTTTTTTTTTTCGTTTGTTTGTTTGTTTGTTTTTGTTGTTGTTAATTCACCCAATTCTATATTTCCACCACCAATGACAATGCCAATAACATCAACACGCCAGGGACAGTCGCAGTCATTAATATCAAAATTCTTCACATTAAAATCACCCATTTATCTTGGAAGTTCCGTGACTGGAACACGAACTCTCGAGACAATATTTTGGAAAGGGAGAAAAAAAAACAGCAAAATGGTGTGTTCTTAAATGCTCTTCGAATCGAACTCGGAATGTGTAAATAGTGTATGAGTCGACAGTCCATCGTTCGTAGGTGTTCTCCTTCGGGAGGGGGGAGGAGGAGGAGGGGGGGGGTCTTCTCCTTCGTTGTCTTGTGTCTTCTATTTACTCTTCTTTCCTTCGTCGTCTTTCTCCCTCTCCCATCTTCCGGTCTTTCATTGGTTCGTCTACTTTTTATTCGTTTTCTTTGATATTTTCTGTCTTGATTACTATCTTCTGTTCTTTTTTTCTTTTTATCTTCTTCTCATCTTCCATCTTCTTCTTTTCCTTTTTATTTGTTCTTGTCCTTTTGCTTATTCTTATTCTTTTTCTATCTTCTTTTTTTTTCTTCTTCTTCCTTCACTTCTTCTTCTTTTTCTTCTTCCTCCTCCTCTTCTTCCTCCTCCTCCTCTTCTTCTTCTTCCTCCTCCTCCTCTTCTTCTTCTTCCTCCTCCTCCTCCTCTTATTATTATTATTATTATTATTATTATTATTATTATTCCACCTCTTCTTTTTCTTCTTCTTCTTCTTCCACTTCTTCTTCTTCTTCTCCTTCTCCTTCTCCTTCTTCTCCTTCTTTTTCTTTATCTTCTTCCTTCTCTAATTCTTTTCCTTCTACTCATCCCTCTCCTCCTTCTCTTTCCTCTCTTCCTCTTTCTTCTGTTTCACCATCTAAGTCTACCCATATTTTTTTCCTTTCATTTAGTTATCTATAAATTTTTATTTTTATATGTTTTTTTTCTACTTTTTATTCTTTATTTATCTATAAATTTCTATTTTTTTTATCTATCTTTTTCTACTTTCTGCTTTTATTATCTTTTTCGCACGTGCTCGCTTGTAGTCTTTGACGAAAGTATGATTAACTTTATTGCCCTGATCTTTCGTTCAAAATTTGACGAAAAAAAGTGAATAGATAAATATATAAAGAGACAGTGAAAAACGAAGCCTTTGATACATTTTTTAGAAGAGTCATAGATTGCTGAAAAAAAAAAAAAAAAAAAAAAAAAAAAAAAAAAAAAAAAAAATATATATATATATATATATATATATATATATATATATATATATATATATAATATATATATATACATATAGTTGTGTGTGTGTGTGTGTGTGTATATGTATATATATATATATATATATATATATATATATATAAATATATATATATATATATATATATATAACAGATTTTGTGTTTTCTAAAAGCTTGAAAAGATGAATACTTTGATATCATTTTATTTTATTTTGTTTTGTTTATTTTCATTCTAGTTATCATCTTTATTGCATTTTTAAATTTTCTTTTGTCCTTATCTTTACTATGATGAAAGTGATAACTGTTATCATCATTATTGATATTACTTTTGACAACATTTATTACCATCATTGTTATCATTATCATTGTTGTATTACTATCAATTTATCACCATCATTATAATTACTATTGTCCTTATTATTATCATCATCATTATCATTATTATCATTATTATTACTATTATTTTTATCATTATCATTATTATTGTTATTATTATTATCATTATTATCATTATTATTATTACTATCATTATTTTTATCATCATCATCATTATTATCATTATTATTATTATTATTATTATCATCATCATCATTATCATTATTATTATTATTATTATTATCATTATTATTAATATTATTAGCATTGCTGTCTTTATTATTGATATCATTATTACTATTATTACCATCAAAATCATTATCATTAGTGCTATTATTATTGGTATCATTATCATCATTATCATCATGATCATCATTATCATCATTATAATTATATATCCTTATCATCCTTATTTTATCATTATTACTATTATCATTATCAACATTATCATTATCAACGTCACCATTACTGTTATCATTATCATGACCCTTATCATTATCATGTCAACA
>NW_028234429.1:4127933-4130433 GCF_977035675.1 Penaeus japonicus
AAGTTTTACTAAGATTTTTTTATTAACATTTAGTTTGCCCTTAATTTGCATATTAACCTTTATGCATGAATTAGGCTTCGTTCACAACTATGTCTTTTCTTTATTAGTTATAGAGACAAATTCATCAACCTCAGCCATACCCTCGTGCCAGCAACGAATCCCAAAAAAAAAATTACATTGACGTTAGCAAAAGAAGAAGAAACTGACAATAATAAACATCAAATCATAATAATCCAGTCCAGGCAACCCATCCCGTTGACATATAAGCCTTCATTTCTCCCTTGCTGTTGAAGGTTCGCCTCATTTCGGGGTCGCATGGCAAGCACACAACACTCCTCTATCAATTAGAGCTAATGCGAGGCCACTAACTTGAAGTCCAAGTCCACCAGACCCACGACATCGACGTCGAGTGTGTCTCCGAGTTCTTCCGATGACGCCATTCCCAACCAAACTCTTTCTCTGCGTTCGGATGGCTAGCCCAAACCAAGAAGTTCTCTTTAAATTGGATTGTATGCGTTTAATATTCCTTATTTGTTTTACTTTTACGTTCTAACATATCATAACTCTTATCTTCTTGTAGTTTGAAGTAAGTCTTAGCCAACGAGGGAATGAAGTTATGTATATCGAATACGAAGCCGAAGTTACCGTCATACGACTCGAATTCGCCAAGAGAGAGCAATAATAATACCCGATTAAATTATTATTTTCCAATAACCGTGAAATTCCTTCAAGTCCTCCTCCTGATTTACTCTCAATAGATGTAATCGTACATCTATTGAGTTGAGAGCAAAAAGTATCTGTCAACCAGATAAATATATATAATAGAGATTACCGTAATCTTTATCTATCTTTATCTGACATTCAAGCAAGATCATTGCGTTGTTCAAGCATATATACATACATGTGTGTATGTATATGTGTATATATATATGTATATATATATATATCATCCATTTATTTATTTAGATAGATAGACAGCGTGAGTGTGTGTGTGTTTGTGTGTGTGGGTGTGTGTGTGTATTTTTTTGTCTGTGTGAGCGCGCGCGCGCGTGTGTGTGTGTGTGTATACGTATATAAACATATATATATATATATATATACATATATATATATATACATATATATATGTATATGTATATATATATGTATGTATATATATATATATATATATATATATATATATATGTATATATATGGTAGATTAACATTCTCTCTCTCTCTCTCTCTCTCTCTCTCTCTCTCTCTCTCTCTCTCTCTCTCTCTCTCTCTCTCTCTCTCTCTCTCTCTCTCTCTCTCTCTCTCTCTCTCTCTCTCTCTCTCTCTCTTTATATATTTATATATATATATATATATATATATATATATATATATATATATATATATATATATATATACATATATGGTATATCAACATTCTCTCCCTCTCTCTCTCTCTCTCTCTTCCTCTCTCTCTCTCTCCCTCTCTCTCACTCTCCCTCTCTCTCTCTCTCTCTCTCCCTCCCTCTCTCTCTCTCACTCTCTCTCTCTCTCTCTCTCTTTCTCTCCCTCTCTCTTACTCTCTCTCTCGTACACACACATAAACACACACATGTATGCTTGCGTATACTATATATCATTTTCTAACTCAAGGGACAATTTATGCATCATCTCTAATTTCACCTTCGGGTCTTGGGGATTGCAAGAGAATGCCGGTGCTCCACATCGTAAGGAGAAATGGAGAAATGGGTATGGAGAAAAAGGTTTATTACTCGGGCAGTGATCGTGGGTGCGCGGACAGAACGAAGGCATGCGGGCGGTTCTAATAGCGACCCGACTCCCATTGGATTAATCTTTTGGAGAGACGGTTTTGCCAGCTATAGCTATGACTTGTTACTTTCGGCCATTGTACCCTCTCTGGTGGTGCATAAGCCTTGTTAAAATTGTAACACCCTCTCACCCTATAAATTGACCCAGTATGGGCATTGTACCCTCTCTGAAGGTGCCTAAGCCTTGTTAAAATTGTACCACCCTCCCACCCTATGAATTGACCCAGTATAGGCATTGTACCCTCTCTGAAGGTGCATAAGCCTTGTTAAAATTGTACCACCCTCTCACCCCCTAAATTAACTCAATATGGGCATTGCACCCTCCCTCTCTGAAGGTGCATATGCCTTGTTAAAATTATAACACCTTCCACCCTATAAATTGACCCAGTATGGGCATTGTACCCTCTCTGAAGGTGCCTAAGCCTTGTTAAAATTGTACCACCCTATTGTACCCTCTCTGAAGGCGCATAAGCCTTGTTAAAATTGTACCACCCTCTCACCCTCTAAATTGACCAAGTATGAAAAAAAATGAGATACGGTATCACTTGATGAAGATTGCACTATCAGCCAAGAGGAGATGGCACTGAAGACCTTGGAGAAAGCTCTGTGCTAGTTCGAAGTGTTAAGGTACTATTTAGGTAAATGATACACGCATTACGTCATTTACTCCTCACATCAATATTTAACCAGATCGT
>NW_028234429.1:4140433-4147933 GCF_977035675.1 Penaeus japonicus
AGAGAGGAAAAACAAACTTGTATGAACATCCTAGTTTTTTGTTTTTTGCCTACTCTTGTAGTATGATGACCTTTTAAAACCTGATGTTTATAGTACACAGGTATGAAATCAATCCATTTCAAAGCCCAGATTCATTCTTGTAAGTGGCTTCAATATAGATAAACTGTAAGATGAAATGGTTATTCTCTGTACCTGCCTAAAAAGAAGAGTCCAGTGATTCTAGTGGCCTTCATGCCTTCAGCACCTTGGGGGAAAAAACAAGTTCGCAAACTTATCTTGCCAGAATATACATAATGGAGGTTTCTAGAGGACCAAAAGCAGAGAGGCCACAAATTGAATCACTGCAAGTGTATCTTTGATAAGCAACTGAAGGCTTAGCATCACATTCAGCAGAATGCTTTCTGTACCAGATAGTGGTGTTTCATGTGTTCTGAAAGAGCATTACTTTTGTTTATCTTTGTCTGCAATTCTATTACCTTTGGCCTGCTAGCAAAGGCCAACAAGCCTGTAGAGCTTAGATTGGTCCCTTGTTTGGGAATGTCACCAGGAAGAGCTACAAGGTCCATCTTACCTGATGTATTGGATATTTGATCAGAGCAACTGGGAGGTTACCTTGACTTCTTGCAGATTATTTTTTTATGATTGATATAGTAGTTTTGTGTGTTCTCTATAGCCATTACCCAAGCTTTTTTTTTTTTTTTTTTTTACCTTCATTCAGCCTCCATGCAAGATTTACCATATATGATATGTGCATAGAAAACACCTCAGGATATCTGACCCTCAACTTGTATGGGTTTCTATAATGATGAAGCAAGCTTAACTCTGATCCTGTTAGTAATGTCTGTTTGATATGATACATGAGTGCTATAGGATATTCTGAATATTATTTTGTCACAAGACTGAGTTAAGACTGTGAATGTCTGTCTGTTGAGAGAAAGATTTTTAAAAATCTTTTCTTGTCACCATCATAAAATTTCAATTCTTGGTATGCAAATTGAGTTGTGCATGTAGGTTACCTCATATCATATATCAATATTTATGGGTCTGGTAAAGCTACCAAGTAAAAGGAAAATGACCTTTTTTTATGCTCTCTAGTTCAAATTTCCTACTAACCTCTTTCAGTTCTTATAACTGTCTGTTTACAAATGTCAAATACTTTCTAAAATCTCAAGTTGAAATACTTGGAAGTAAGTGTTATAGACACAAAAATAGACTAAGAATAATTTTAATAGGGTAGAAACTCTTGAGAAATTGATTTAGAACCACTGAATAAGGAAAGGACAAAGAATGCCATTGATAAAATCTGTTTCGTGTCTAGACACAGTTGATAGAAAGTCTCAGAGGCTTTCAGCTATAGAATAAACTTATCAGTAGTACCATTATCCTGGAAAAGGAATTTAATTTTCCCACAATGTTGGCAGTTTGATTGTTCTGACCCGGTTCTCTTTGATGCTGTGTGTCTTCATTTCTATTCCTTGATGAAGTTTATAAAGGAGGATAACTAATTCAATTTAGTCCTTAATTTAGATCATATTTGCTTACCTACTTTATGCTAATCTTCACTCCATTTACAGTTACTCGTGAGGGTACAGGAAAGTGTTTGAGCAGTACGCCAACATCCTGCGCGAGAAATATCCAGACATCTCTATCCTCGGAGATAACTATCCTCCACCAGATTGGAGGGTCTGGCTTGCGCAGTTGTTGGTGAGTTGGGAAATGTGTGTTGAAAGCTTTTAAAATGGATGGTTGTTTATAGTAATGGAGTAGTTTTAAAGTTAGTGCTTTTATTTTTCTTAGGAAAATATTAAGCAGTGGGTTCATATTGAGGTTGGTATGCAAGTGTTTCTCAGCTGTTTTAGCAGTAAGAGATAATTATAAAGTTCATTTAAGATCAAGAAGTTTTGTTGATCAAAGTAGAAAAGTATTCAGAAATGCTAGTGTCGTTCTAGGTGGCCGTCACACAAGGTATCCTAATTCCTTCCTTGCCCTTAGGGTGGTGCCAAACTCATTGTGTTGGTAATGATCATTGCCAACATCAACGTTTGGGAGTGGCTTGGGCAAGAAATGCCCTCCTGGTGGACCTGGTTTGTCAACAACAAAATTTATGGCTGTATGATGGTGTTCTTCCTGTGCAACGCCATAGAAGGGCAGCTCATCTCAACAGGCGCTTTTGAAATATCCTTTAATGGTGAGTGGTTTGCTCTTTGTTTGTTTTTAGAATAAAGAAAATTATAATGGCTAGAAATAGAAGTTTTGTGTGGTGTGTTGAGTAAAAGGAAGGCCATAATGCTTGAACATGTGAATTCATGTGTGTGTGCTTGTGCAAACCTCTGGGAGAAAAAGTGTGAGTCTACATATGATATTACAGGCATTTGTAAACCACATGCCTGATAGCAGTGCCACCCACTGGCCCTGGTTGTGAATATCTTTGAGATATCTGATGAGGGATGATGATAATTTTCATGGTGGAATAGATTACTCTCGAGGGTATATACTCAGGTCTCTCATCACTTGCTCTCCTCGTCTCCTCACATTTTCAATCTCCTTTCTGTGTTTTATTTATAATATTATTTTTATATTATACTCTTAGACACTACTCAGTCTCCCATGTTAGATTTCACTCATTTGCACCAGGGGATGTGATATCATATAATTGGAATATTTAGCTCCTGCCAGATGTCCAATCACATCATGACCACTCCCTCTAAATATACATTTTATATAGCTACTTATGAAGTTGCATATGTATAGACACATTTTCCTTGGCATATGCCAGTGATGTAAACAAATACAAAAGCCACGAGAGATCATGCACTTGGAGGCTGTGCCCACTTGTTATCTTGTTTGCCAGAACGGCATTAGGCACATATACGCCCTGGCATGAAATATAATAATGTTAAAAGTTAATAGAAAAAATCAGAATTGTAAATAGGATAACAAACTTATTACTCTTTATACCATGGTTATTATACTTGATGTTACCATAGCTTTGTACTTGCCTACTTTTCTATTCAGATCAGTTGAGAGTTTTGGTTTATGGAGATGATAAGTTGTCCCCTTATAATACCCTCTTTGTCATCACAGATGTTCCTGTATGGTCGAAGTTAGAGACAGGCCGAATACCTCAGCCACCAGAACTCTTCCAGATTATTGATAACCATGTGAGATTTAACCAAAACTCAAATTCCTGGAGTGATAACATCTAAATATCTGGTAAGTATATGACAATGAATGTAAATTGAAATTTGATGTGGTATGTGTTTAAATATTGCTTGCAGTTTTTATACAGGAATATGCTTACATAAAAAAGATATATCGGTATAAACTTTAATATATATGTTTTTATCATTTTCAGTTTTAAGAACTGGAGAGGGATTCACACCATAAGCCCCAGATTTTTTAGTCTCCATATTAGTCAGGTTATTGGTAATACATAACGACTGTGTGTAACATGTCACCCTTTTTGTATCCAAGGCTGGGGCTTGGGCCACAGTGGTTGTAGCTTCCTGTCATTACGTGTACCTTACAAAATGAAGACATTATACAGCTATTAAAGGAAGGAAGGTGGTGTCGCCTGTGCTGCCTTGACCTTCCCTTGCAATTGTATCCGAACAGCCTGAAAACCACCCGGTTCTTCCATTACTGCTGGTCTCTCCTGTATTATGAAGGTTTGAGTTGAAACCACACGCTGTGGGGACTCGAGCTGGATGCCTCTTTTGCCCGCAGGAGGAACGAGCAGTAGGTTAGACTGCACGGTGGTTTGGCGGCTGTTGGGATCATCCTCCCAGTGTGCCATTTAGAGTGTTAGTCTTTAGGATTGTCCTTTGATTAATTTCATTTTTATGTTTTTCTGAAATGACATAAATGTGCAATAGAAGTAGGGAAGAGGTCCTTGAGGCATTGACTTTTTTATACAAAATTAGGATAGACAGAACATTTCTAAGTGGCACAGTTTTATACTTTGTGTGAAATATAAGTGTTTTAATGTCATATAATGTACTATATATATGAGGAATGAATATAGATATTTTTAGGGGGGTGGGGAATGTAATGTAATGGAAAAGTAAAAACCTCAGTGTGTATGTATGCATTTATGGATGATTGTCATGAATGTAGTTGTATACTGTGTCTTACACAAGTGTTAGTTTGGTGATGTATATTGAAATTGTTGAAAGGTGCAATAACTAGAAATTCATGTTATTCATCTTACCTTTTAACTCGGAAAACATTCCTGTGTGTTAATTTTGTGGTCACAGAACATTTGATTTAAAAATGAAAACGTGAAAGGATTAGGTGCATTGAATCAGGTTATTATGTCCTTATGAACCTCAGAATTCTTGCATCGACATGAATAAAGAAAGAATTAATAAAATGTCTTCTAATTTTTCCTCATTATTTCCAGTAATACCCAAGAGCACAAGTTCACATTAGCTTATTGTAAGTTTGTGAGATTAGCAAGCTTGTAGAGAAAGAAATTACTGAAGATGGCATGTATTCCATTTTTAACCCATTCCATACAGATGTCATGACATACATGATGCAGGAGCTTTGGCCTGATGACGGGCGTCATGATGTACATGATATTTGAGGATTCTGGATCACTGCTATTTTATTGGGAGTGAGTGATGATAACTATTGCAGTCATAATTACTATAACTAACATAAGATTAAGCAAACCTAACATCCAAAATCTAGATGGTACCACTTACTTCTAGCACCAACATTAGAGAGAGCCTTGAATGGCACCCATCCAGGGTCTCTAGCAACCACTATCTTTATAGAGCAATGGCACACAGCAAGTTACCGACCTCTTGCTCTAAAGTACCACCGGTGAAGGATGTGCAAGCAGAATGAGAAGAGGAAGGTGACTCAAACCATGCCATATGTTTAAAATGTGCCCCTGTGCCTTTTACTGTGGCAGTCACAATCATAAGCACAGATTGCCTTCCTCTTCACAATCTCTTCATGTTATCTACATTATAGATGTGAGAAAGATGGTAATATGCAGTAACGCATTTTAACCCACTTACGACGGGGGCATTCCAGCCTTGAATGTCCCAATGCCAGGGCGTTCGAATTATTAGGCCTAAATCAATTGAATGGCTGGCACAATACTGTGCCGCCCGGCCACTGGGCTTTTGAATGCGCGGTACAGTACTGTACCACAAGTCCAGAGAGGGTTAATATAGAAATACAAATTTTACCTCCTTGACCAGGACTAGAACCCGAGCCGTTATATATTCGTTGTTTCATAGTCGTTCATGCCAGTACATAAATACGAAAAAAAAGTTGCTTTTATGTCCTCCCATAAAACAGCAATTCTTCTCTTACACTGAGTATAAAGAAAATAATGAGCGGATATGGATCCTATACTACAACAGGCAAGCGAATCTATCTCCCATCTGCAATGGGTTAATAGCTATCTTACAACATATTAGCAGAGGTGGTCTTAAATTCATTAACATAGTCACATAATTACTCATAATTAAATAAAAATCAGTCAAGCAAGCCTTCTTATCATTTACAAGCAGATGGGGATAAATGACAATGCCTAATATTCACAATGCATTTAAAAATTTTCCAAGATATGGTGGAACATATGGAGTTATGTAATAATTTATTTTCTTCAAGTTATAGAATTGAAAATATTAAGGAATTTTTAATCAAATACCAAAATACTTTACTTGTAAAAATTCATGAAGATCTTGCACCTCTATAAACCTGAAAACTCTGGCTATCTGGTTAAAGCTTGGTTAACAGGCCCTTCCTCTAATATTGTTTTCAGCCTTGTCTTGTGCCATGCAAAAAGTTGAGCTGTAAGAGCTTTATATACATTCTCTTTGAAATACTGGCAACATTATGTACTGCACAACTTTAGTCTTATTATATTGTGAGGTCTATTGTAGCCATTTGATGTGCTATGTCAAGCATGTAATACACTGATATTTGTTATACAGACTCCATATCACCATGCTGATAAGAAAACAAATAATGTGGTTTAATAGGATAACAAACAGGTTTTTGTTGAAGTTTTGTGGTTCTTATTTTTAGATATTTTTATTTCTTATTTACAATGTGTACAGAGATGAGTCTCAAGGTGCTTGAGAGTGTGGTAGGGCTCATGGCAGATGTACTGACAGAGACACACACCACACACTAAGCTCATAAACCAGCACTCCTCCTCACACAAAAGCCGTAGCTGAGCTTTTTATCTGTTTCTCTATCCATTCTTTTCTGCTGATGTGTTGAGCAGCCAAAGGAAAGGAAACCTACCCCTGGTATTTGCCCTTGGTACTGACCCACTCTCTTGTGTGTACTGGCCAAAGAATCCAGAGTACCTTGTTATGTTTTAATTATTAATCTTCTATGGATATAAATACAGTTTGCTGGCCAATCCTAGCATGACACAGATGCCTTGCTTCCTGCTGGCAAAGCCACTTAAATCATAACATACGTACCACCCAAAGGCATGACAACTGATGCCATATGATGTGTGTACATCTCGTTATGTTGTTACTGGGTTAAGCATCAAAAGAATTCCACAGCTGCATATGCATCACCAATTTCATTTTTATTTTAGGTGGGGGGAATAGTAAGTCAGCCAAACTATTACCCCATTCCAAAGAATCCATCAAAGTCTTCATTTTGTTCTGTTCCTGTAATAATAAGACTACAAGGTTTAGTCCTAATTGTACAAAAGAAAACATTTTACATTTACATAGGTATGTGGTTCTGCCAGACTTCTTATGTGACAAAAAATGTATCAAGAAAAACAAGCATATGACAAGGATATAAGACGCTCCTACTTTTAAGTGACTTTAAGTTGAAGATGTAGTCAATAGAATACTTCCTTATTATAAATAACCAAATTTAATTTAAAGTTGACATCTCGTAAGTAATGTATTTAGTAGAGTTGGAAAAAGTAATAATATTGAAGACTAAAAGAAAGAAAAAAATTAATCAATAGCTCATTTTACACTTGAAAATTCCCTTTTCAGGGTCAAGATGGTACCCTTGCAGGATCGGACAAAAGGATAATAATAAATCAAATTATTTAAATATGGTTTATACAAAATATTTCAATATAAATTCATAGCAGCAGTATCTACCTCTTTACAAAATATATATTCATATCCTTGCTGGTTTAAAACATCTTAAGACACTCATATTATCTTCTCAGGGTCAGTTGTAAGGAGCAGAATGAAAATAAATCATAAAAGGAATTTGCCTAGTTGTTTTCTTTGATTTTTCGTCAAGGAAATTGAAAATGAAAGACCAATGATATATGAAAACATTACATGGAATATTTCAATGCCACAATAAAATCCTTTTTTTTCTCTCTTTGTGTTTTCTTAGTACAGTTAAAGTTTATTTCTTTTTAAAAAATGTATGGAAAATACTTTCACTGTAGAATCTAGTCTCAAAATAAATATATATCTAAAAGATTATATATGCTGTCTATTTCTTTCATAATGTTGTACATACACAATACAGATGAGT
>NW_028234429.1:4152933-4155433 GCF_977035675.1 Penaeus japonicus
AACCCCTATTATCACCTGAATCCATTACACCTAATAATGTGTTTTTGAATATAGCATGTTGCTATACAGAATGTATCTATTCCTGATGCCACAAAGATAATCCTCTATCAAAATCAGATATTTCTCATCGCCCCCACATCGCAATTAGGATACACCACATGAACTAAAATTGCGATAGCAAGGACAACACTGGTCCCCATGAATCTTCACTCTGCACTTGGTGTAACAGTTTTCTCAACAATAAACATCTCCAGCTGACTGCTAGTTTCCCTGCTGTTACCAGATAAACCAAGGGAGGACTCTTAAGTGGAAAATTAAATCCCATACACAAACCTGGCAGGTGACAGCTAAGGTGTGGCAGAGCTGTGTCTTCCCTGTACGAAATTCGCCAAAAATCTCTGTGATGGAACCAGTTTCTATCCCTCCGCCCAACAGTTTGTCCAGCTCCTTAGATCCTGTTGTAAGCTGAAATGTGATGTATCTCATTATTTTGTTGTTCACTTTGTAGATGACAATTAACTGTAATTATCAATTGTAAATTAATAAATACTACCTGATTCAAATATATACATCAAACACTGTCTAAAGATCGTTTGAATTCATTTTGATCCAAGATAATCATAATATGTATCCTAGTTACAGGAAAATATTCAGCAATAAATCAGCAATTCAGTTCTAACATGATGGTACAGTATTTGACACTCAAGATGAGAAAACTTGAAACCCTGTTTATTTGATCAATGAAAGTTAGATTCTCTTGTGGATATGAATAAGTCATTTAAGTGTAATTGAGGAATGGCAAATAACATTGTCACAAACTTTGGTTTGTGCATTGTTAAAATAAACCAACTAATTTCACAGGTCCTCCTAGTAGTTAACAGATCGGTGCTGATCAAAGATAAGCCAGATACAATGGCTGGTTTACTAAGCAATCCTTCATAAAATATAAATTATTACTACATAGCTAATGCAGTTTTTTTTTTTCTTTTTTTTTAACTTTAACCATATATTTCACCAACCTGCACTAAATCAGCTCGCTTCTGGTGAAACTCTGTTGCTGTTGTGAAACCCATGGGAACTAACTTTGAAGCTTCTGTTAGTATCTTGTCTGCCTTAGCTTCACTGATTCCCTTAATCTCCAGCAGCGCTTTCTTGGGGGCAAATGCAACGGACTCAACTGTGTAATAACCTTTTTCCTCTAGCTTTTTGACGTCTGTTGCTGATATGCCATTTTGCTGTTTGAGATAAAGGAATAGGGATTAGATGAGTGTGTGACACATTATGTAGTTTTTTATCTGATCATATGATGACTTGACTAGATATTGTAAGAACCATAATGAACTAGATGATATTCTGCTATGTGAACATCATCATTTCAAGTAACATTAACCATAATGAAATAGGAAAATGCAAGTAAAAAGATTAAAAGGTAAATCTTGGAATAAAAAATAGAAATACATACAAGTTACACCAAAGTTTCGTATAATGCAGTGCAACCCATTAGAGGAAAAAAGGAAAAATATTCGGAAAATTATAAAGAACAAATAACAGCAGAAGACAATAAAAAGAAGGGGGGAAAGAAAGAAAAGAAAAATAAATCAAGAAATAACAAGGAAAAAAGATCAAAATAAAATAACTTGGACAGCAAAGAGAAATTAGCCGCACCAACCTCTAGTGTATTAATGAGAAGAGGTCCTCCGGCTGCCATGTCTGCGTCCTCTTCCTGCTCCACAACACCACCACGCTCTTGCATCATTGCCATTTTGGAGAATTTTCTGGAATTACATTACAATATGAGTGCTCACTGACATTATTTGTTATGTAGATGATTAGAAAATAAAATTAGATATAGACACAGCAATATAAAGGTCTGGCATAAAATTTGGCTATCATTAAATCATTAATAATATCAGCATCAATATACTTCATATCAGCAATAATATTTATACAGTGAGTCACACAAAACTACTGAAAGAGATTTTCCATGCCAGTATTGCTTCCCCTATACAATATATATCTTACAAGATATACATAATCAGTGAAAACAACATCACATATTTTAGCACACATATCATAGGCTTTACACTGATTGACATAAGCATTGGTGGCCCAAAAATGGCCAATAAACCTTCATCATTATATCATAATAAGACTGAGTTATACTGTCAAATGAGGTAGCCGTTTAAGCTCTAGTTTACAAAAAATATATTTGGAGGTCTAGTGGAACATGAAGAGCTGTAGGCCATTCTTCAAATATCACAGAAACTTTTACATGACTTTGGATAAAACTCAGCAATATGAGGAAAGCATTCCCTATCAGTCTATATTCAATAACATGGAGTATTGATTACATATGTGGTGAGACTTATATTCTGACTTCCTTCAAATCCCTGTGTACAATTTCTTTGGTTTTCCTTAGTCTTTTATAATGATCTTACCTATATAATAGTTTTTTTTTCTTCTGAAATTGCGGCTTTTACAATATAAAACGATATCACCC